>NC_048304.1:57967355-58248080 GCF_013100865.1 Trachemys scripta elegans | reverse complement strand
ACTCCGCCCCCCTCCCCCCTTTCCACGTGGCTGAGAGTGGGAGGGAGGAGGGGGCGGAGTTAGGGCAGGGAAGGGGCGGAGTTGAGGCGGGGCTAGGGGTGGGGAAATGGGCGGGGCCAGGGCCCATGGAGGGTCCTCTTTTTTTATTGTTAGATATGGTAACCCTAGGCTATAGCCTTAGGCCCTAATATTTTTTAGGCCCAACTGGTGAGGCAGGGGGCATAGCCAGGGCAGGGTGAGGTGGGGAACGAGCTTGCTCACACAGCCCTGCTAGAGCGCTCCTGCCAGCAGGAAAGGCAAAGCAGCCCCCTGTAACCTGGTAGGAGCTCAGCTGGCAACCAGCTGCTTCCGCTCCCTCCCATATGCGTCTCCCCGCACTGCAGGAACACACTGCCAGGTATTCGGTTAACACTGGTGCCCGGACTCTAAATATCCAGTTACCATGGGAACTCATGCCAGCCGTGGGTGTAGTTTGAGCAGGCACTGTCATTCCCCCCCACACACACACACACGATTTCTCCAGAGCTCTGTTTAGCTGTCAGGGAGGGAAGAGGCTCCCTCTGTCCCTCTCCTGGGCTAAGACTGGCAGGCAGCTCCATGCACTGACTCCTGGGTCCTAGTAACTGTCACTGTTACCTTCTGTGTGTGTTGGGTCCCATTTCTGGACAACTGGTGAGTGCCTGTGGGGGGCAGGGCAATGGGGTAGTGGGGGGAAGAGGCAATACCAGAGTAGTAGGGTGGGAAGCTTGCACAGAATCTGCACACACTCTATGCAGCTCCAGCCAGAACTATTGCCCCTCCCATGTATACAGAACGAATTCCCACACATTTGTAGGAAAAACAAAACAAAACATCCCATTCTGGATGCCAGTCCTTTAACTTTTACAGGACCTTCCATCAAGGGGCTTCAAATGTATGATACACTGTGTTCAGTACATGAACCCGCTGGCCAAGCTTTGGCAGCTGAGAGCAGATATTGCCCCTTCTTTATGCAGCCCTCTGAAGGGTTTTAAAACTCCTGTGCAATGCCGATGTAAGGCGAGGGGCATGCTGTCTCCTGCTGTTTACTTAAGATCCACTGTGATACAATACTGTGCATATACTCCGCAGCCACTAACAGTGAGCCTGTGAAGCAGCTGGGGTTGTGGAAGGTGGCTGAATAGATGAAAGGTCACTCCCCGGGTTGGAATGGGAGCCAAGCAGCTACTGATCTGAACAGAGAGTTGCAGGCTACAACTACTGGTGGGCTCTGGTTTCTGTGCGTGTTTCTGGGACTGTTTGTAGTGCAAGAATGTCATTGTTCAATACAAACTCTCTTTGCTTTGAGAAGAACAATAGAAGGAAAACTTCGAGGCAGAGGAGCCGACTCCGTGGGTGCTCTGGGGATGGAGCACCCACAGGGAAAAATTAGTGAATGCTCTGCACCCACCGGCAGCCAAGCTCCCCTCCCTGCCCCATCTCGCCTCCTCCTCCTTCCCTGAGCGCACCGCGTCCCTGCTTCTCCGCCTACCTCCCAGGGGTAACAAGCTCTGGGAGGGAGGAGGGAGAAGCGGGAATGTGGCGCGCTCAGGGGAAGAGGTGGGGCCGGGACGGTTATTTGGGGAAGGGCTTGGAATAGGGGCAGGGAGGGGGCGGAGTTGGAGCGGGGACTTTGGGGAAGGGGTTGGAATGGGGCGAGGCAGGGACCGGAGGGGTCAGGGCAGGGGTGGAGTCGGGGCCGGGCCAGGGGCAGAGGGGGGTCAAGCACCCACCGGCGCCAGCAGTGGTAGGTGCCTATGCTTTGAAGGACAGGTACATAAAGCCTGCAATCTTAAAAGATTAACTGCTTATAGAATGATAGAAATGGAGGGCTGGAACAGACCCTGAGAAGTGATCAAGTCAAGTCCCTTGCACTGAGCCAGGGCCAAGTAAACCTAGACCATCCCTGACAGGTTTTTGTCCAGCCTGTTTCCAAAAACCTCCAAAGATTTTGCAACCTTCCTTGAACACCTGTTTTAGTGCTTAACACCCTTCTAGTTAGAACATTTTTCTAATAGCTAACCTAAATCTCTCTTGAAGCAGATTAAGCCTATTACAACTTGTCCTACATTCTGTGGACATTGAGAACAACTGATCAGTCCTCTCTATAACCACCTTTAACAAGTTTGAAGACTGTTAAGTCACCCCTCAGTCTTTGTTTCTCAAGACTAAACATGACCAATTTTTTTTAACCTTTCCTCATTGGTCAGGTTTCCTAAACCTTTTATCATTTTTGTTGCTCTCCTCTGGACTCTCTGCAATCTTCCCACATCTTTCCTAAAGTGTGGGGCCCAGAATGGACACATTACTCCAACTGAGACCTGACCAGCCTGACCAGTGCTGAGTAGAGAGAGACAATTATTTCCCATGTCTTACATACAACACTTCTGTTACTATACCGCAGAAAGACATTAGCCTTTTTGCAATTGTATCACTCTGTTGACTATATTCAATTTGTGATCCACTATAACCCCCAGATCAGGGGTCGGCAACCTTTCAGAAGTGGTGGGCCGAGTCTTCATTTATTCACTCTAATTTAAGGTTTCGCGTGCCAGTAATACATTTTAACATTTTTAGAAGGTCTCTTTCTATAAGTCTATAATATATAATTAAATTATTGTTGTATGTAAAGTAAATAAGGTTTTTAAAATGTTTAAGAAGCTTCATTTAAAATTAAATTAAAATGCAAAGCCCCCAGGACTGGTGGCCAGGACCCAGGCAGTGTGAGTGCCACTGAAAATCAGCTTGCGTGCCGCCTTCAGCTCGCATGCCACAGGTTGCCTACCCCTGCCCCAGATCCTTTTCAGCAGTACTACTGCTTAGCCAGTTATTTCCCAATTTGTAGTTGTGCATTTGATTTTCCTTCCTAAATGAAGTACTTTGCACTTGTCTCTACTGAATTTCATCTTGCTCAATTCAGACCAATTCTCCAATTTGTCAAGATTGTTTTGAACTCTAATTCTGTCCTCCAAAGTGTTTACAAGCTCTCTCAGCTTGGTGTCATCCACAAATTTTATAAACATCCTCCCTACTCCATTATTCAAGTCATTAATTAAAATATTGAATGTTGCCAGATCCAGGATTGACCCCGGCAAGACCCCAGTAGATACGTCCTCCCAATTTGACAGGAAACCATTGATAACTATTCTGAGTATAATCTTTCAACCAGTTGTGCACCCACCGTTAGTAACTTCATTTAGATCGCATTTCCCTAGTTTGCTTATGAGAATGTCAGGTGGGACTGTGTCAAAAGTCTTAATAAAATCAAGATATGCCACATCTACTGCTTTCTTCCTATCCACTAGGCTGGTAACCCTGTCAAAGGAGGAAATTAGGACATGATTTATTCTTGACAAATCCATACTGACTATTCTTAATAACCCTATTGTCCTCTACAAATTAATTGTTTAATAATTTGTTCCAGTATCTTTCTAGCATCAAAGTTAGGCTAACTGGTCTATAATTCCTCAGGTTCGCCTTGTTCCCCTGTTCAGAAATAGGTAAACAAGAGGAGTAGAAGCCTGGAAATTAGACCTAATTGTTTGCCATAAGCTGGGAGTGGGCGACAGGGAATGGTTCACTCAATGATCGCCTGTTCTGTTCATTCCCTCTGAAGCACCTGGCACTGGCCACTGTCGGAAAACAGGATACTGGGCTAGATGGACCATTAGTCTGACCCAGTATGGCCTTCTTATGGCAGACAATGAGCGGCTGGATCATTCCACCCATTGCTTTGTTGAGATTTTGGAGGCGGAAATAGATTTTGGAGGCGGAAATAGTACAGTTGTGGCAGAAGGATTGTTGCCATGACACTAGACCATGATACTCCAGTGGGGATGCTTGACTATAATCACTGCACCAGCAAGGACCCAGCCTGATACATGTGAAATCCTGCTCTGTCTTCCTCTCCCTCATGTGCTCCTTTCTGTCCCCCACGATCTTCCTCATATCATCTCTCCTGGCTTTTCACCTGATTCTGAAATCAACTGTACTGCACAGCACCAGCACAGCGAGATGAGACTGTCCACCCAGCTTGGGCTCAGAAGGACCAGTGATGGCGAAGGATCTGACCAGATCAACCAGATGATGTCCCTGACCAGGGAGGTGACCTGGGGTCCAGAGCCACAGATGTTGTGGTCTCCTGCTAGCCCAAAGCATCAGTCCATAACTAACCAGTTGCCCTGTATCCCTGAGAACATCAACAAAATCATATTTCCCCATCTTTACTATCCTATCTCTTCTCTCCCTTCAGTGCCTGCCTGTTTTGTCTAAACAGAAAAGTGACTCCAATTCCCAGATCAACAGCGCTAACCCTTTTCTTCCCTACCAAGAAGGACTGTTTGATTCAATAAGAGATTTTAACCAGTATTCAGTGTCTCCAAAAAGATAAGAGACTGTTGATAGGTTTTGATTCAATTCCAGTTTTAGTATGTTTACCTCATTTTGATGCTTTTCCTTTTATGTGTTTGTCAAAACATTTCTAACCTTCAGCATGAATGTCCTCGTGTGTTTGCCATGGCACTAAGCAGGCTGAGCTCCCTGTATCTCACACCCTGAACCTTGTTGAAAATGGGTTAATGTTGGACAAGGACTGGGTTATGTTAATAGCTTTGACTCTTTGGGCCCATATATTCCATCTCCATTATTACAACAGTCCCTGCTGGAAAGAAAGTAAAGGTTCTTGTAAAACAGTGGTTCTCAAACTTTTATACTGGTGACCCCTTTCACACAGCAACACAGCAAGCCTCTGAGTGCAACCCCCCCTTATACATTAAAAACACCTTTTAATATATTTAACACCATTATAAATGCTGGAGGCAAAGCAGGGTTTGGGGTGGAGGCTGACAGCTCATGACCCCCATGTAATAACCTTGTGACCCTCTGAGGGGTCCCGACCCCCAGTTTGAGAACCCCAGTTGTAGAGTTCTTTACTGTAAGTTTGTTCCCATCATGTGGGCCCTGGGCTCTTAGTGACAGTGATGGCATAGAAGGCAGGAGAACTGGACACAAAATTCCAGCAGCAGTTGCACCAGTGCCAAATAAAGAGGTAAAATAACCTCTCTCCTCTTACTCGAGATTCCCCTTTTGATGCATCCCAGGATCACAGTAACTCTTTTGCCCACAGCATTGCACTGGGAGCTCATGTTCAGCTGATTATCAGTCATGACCCCCAAATCTTTTAGTGTTTAGTTTAAGTTTAAAGATCTGTAGATCATCTACCGGGATAGCAGTGAAAACGTCTTTTAAGACAGCTGTATTTTCAGGGTATTATTTGGGGTTTTCCGAAGAAATCTAACATTGTGGTTTTGAATCCTGCAGAAAAAAATTCTGTGTATTTAGTGTGCAGCACGCTATTGTTTGCTTGCTACAGGTACAGTGGAAGCAATCCTTAGTCTTCCATCTCATATTAAATTTATGAACGGCTCCATCCCTATCAATGCAGCCTATAAGCACATAAGCAATGTTGAGTTAAATGCCCTAAACTTCTGACTGCCAGAAGCCAGGAGTGGAATCCAGGGGTGGAACACTCCAGAATTGTCCTGTTCTGTACACCCTTACAGAAACTCTTGTATGGGCCACTGTCGGAAACTGGGCAAGATGGACCATGGTCTGACCCAGTGTGGCAGCTGTTATGCTTTAAGGATCTGGGCCTTAGCCTCTCAGTGCCTCCGTTCTCCACTGTACAGAATAGCCCCAGCCTACCTCACACGGGTGTTGTGAAGCTAAATCCATCAATGACCATGTGGGACTCATATTTTTATCATTGCGAAAAGATCTGTTCAGAGCCAGAGTTTAGTGCCTTATAAGCCCCACCATTTGGTTCTACTTCTCAAAAATCACCCACAGGATTTTCTTACCCTTTGCCTTTGGATCAATCATTTCTGCATAGCATTGTGCATCGCATAATGTCGTGGAGAGGACAAAGGCCAGGAGGAAACTCAAGAAATACTTCTGTGAAACATGGAGAGGACTCATCATGGTAACTAATGGGTTAATAGCTAAAATAGTTGACTTGCATAAAAATAATCAAGAAGAATCTTGTTACTCGTGAATAAATTCAAACGGGAAATCTGTTCCCCAGCATGCCAAATACCCAGTCATGGAGTCAGCTGCCTTTTCCACAGTAATCATGTTGAATGCTGTGCACCACTGGAAACAATCTAGAGTGTCAACAGATTGGATATTAAAGTATGCTAGAGGATCAAGCACTTAGCATGACAGGTTTCTCTAGTGTAAACAAGGCCAAAAAAGTGTCCTTAGTTCTGGAGTTAAAAGGCAACATTTACACATGCACAATCACCTCAGGTGCCTAGGCTAGCAGTGAGTAAAGGGCCATATGCTATTGTTTCTTTGACCTGCCACACCAAGTTCATTCCAACCCAAATGCAAGTACAAGTCATACGTACAGTGCAGCAGGGTGGAGAGTTCGCAGACTGATTTATTATTCTAGAATCAGGTGCTTAATCCATCTTTTGAGTAACACTCACCTGGTGCTGGCTTTCAGAATGTCACTGAGATGGACGTAAAGAGGAACACAGCAATTTGACACATCAGTAGGCATTAGAAGGTTCTAATGTGACTAGCGAGACAAGGTGGGCAAGATAATATCTTTTATTAGACCAGCTTCTGTTGGTGAGAGAGACAAGCTTTTGAGCTATACGGAGCTCTTCCTCGGGTCTTGCAAAGGTACTCAAAGTGTCCCAGCTAAATATAAGTTTGAACAGATAGTTTAGCGCAAGTAGTTGGCACATATTCTAAGGAACCATTCAAGGTAAAGCGGCCTGTTATTACACCTGTAGTCATAGGATAAAAAGGGGGGTTAGTAGATTACAAGTTGTTGTATTAAACCATAAATCCAGTGTCTTTATTAAGCCCGTGATTTTTAGTGTCTAGCAAAGTTATGAATTAAGCGCCCAGGTTCATCTTTTGTTGTGCAGGTATCCTTTGAGGATGAGGACTGATTGGTCAGATATAGAGTGATCGCTTTGTGAGAAGTTCTGACTGCTACTCTCCGCCACGAATTAAATGGTAACGTAAGAAATCATTACAGAGCAAAAGGAGAGGCACTCAAAATGAAAACAGGGTGGAGATAATTATAAATTCAGAGCAAAATCAGGCACCTGACAGAAAACAATTTCATGTAAAAGTGATTTGGAATTGCAATAAATTATCGTTTCTTCCTTGTCTGAGTTTCCTCTGCTGTTCCTGTAAATACAGCAACTTGGATTCTGCTTTTATTTAATAACCTATTTACAAAAACAATCACTTAAAATAGTGACACATCTTTTTCTTAGCATAGTAATCTGAAATGTCAAAAGGTAAGAGCTACCTCTGCATGAACAATCTGTGAATTATATTTGAAAAGACCTCTCTAAGCTACAGTTAGAGTTTCTCGCCTTATTGCTAGAGCTAATTTCCTGAACAAGAAATATTACATGGTGACACTAGGAATGTGTGGCTCCCAGAGTCTGCAGAGCCTAGCTCGGCATGCTTTAATACTAGGTTACAGAATAGCTGACCATTCACGGGAACTTTTAACAACTTCCTAGGTTAGACAGAACTCTGCTGACATAGCATTGGAGATAGCGATGCTGTAGCTAAAGTTGATATGGTCCTTCCATTCTAAGGCTTCTTTTTATTTGTTCATAGCTTTTCAAAGTATTTTTGAACCAGCCAGTATCCAGCTAAACCAAGGCTTGCTCTTGCTCCCTTATTCCATTACCATCTTCACCACCACAGCTGTTGGTAGCTGGTCTGCCCATCAGGTTTGAAACACTTAGATTTGTTGTGCAGAGGCCTGAGCTTTAGGTTGTCCAAGGTAAAAAAATCCAACTCAGCCTGTTACATCAAATTATTCATAAAAGTTGTCAAAAGTTGAAGGCAAATAGACCAGGACAACCTGAATTATTTAGGTTAAAGAACTGTGCTAAGGGATCTTTAAGGGTCTGGGTAAAGTTATGGGTTGGCATGACAATGAGCTAAAAGATTCTAGAAACCAGAAGAAATGTGTATCCTTGAACTCACCAAAATGTGTTTCGATTGGCTAATGTTGCTGGAATGAGAGAGCCACCCGTTCTTGAATACTGTTGATCTGGGGGTCACGAAATCAGAGGATTGGGGTGGATGAACTGACCCATTAGAACCCTTTGCATCAATCCGTAGAGAGTGATTCTAAATTTCTCTAGAATCAGAGACACTTTTATAGCGCTGACTTCTCCCAACAGTAAAAGATCACTTGGAAAAACACCCACTACATTGTATAGTATTAGAGGGGTAGCCGTGTTAGTCTGGATCTGTAAAAAGCAACAGAGGGTCCTGTGGCACCTTTAAGACTAACAGATGTATTGGAGCTTAAGCTTTCGTGGGTGAATGCCCACTTCGTCAGACACATGTGTAAGTTGTATACATGCACAGTGCGGGAGAGAACCTAGCAACCTTCTTTTAAATTCATAGTCATGGTATAACTAATTTAACATGCATAGACTCTTATTCTCCTTAGACTCCTCTCAGTATTTGGTAAGAAATATACAAGTTGCACAAGTAGTTCTGTAGCACCAGGTAAACTTTCACTAAGAAAATCTAAATCTATATTTTTAAAAGAGCAATGTGTACCTCCCATTTTTACCGGTGGAAAAATGTGTATTGACTTACCATTTCTACAAAGTGTGTCACCTCCAGCATATGTATCCAGCCTGTAGGATGCAGCTTTTGGCTGCAGTGAATTTTTTTATGGTGCAGAGGCAAATGTGCTACAAAGCCAAACCTTGAGCAAACAGACCACGTGGAAGCAGCTCAGTTACCTATTAATACAGACTGACCTCACGTGTATAGGTGCTACTAAGATTTGGACAATTAATAACTGCACAGCAGTCCCAGCTCTGTGCCCTGTGGTGATTGCTCATCACACCAGGAAATGAGTCCTCCTCTCCTGTATGTAGAAGCAGAGCAGGCTCTTCCTACCTCCGCCTCTGCCCGACTTCTGCTTCTTACCTCTTCCTACATTCTTAATTATTGCACATAGCATCAGTCCTACTGAGGTGGAGTTGCTGCCAGGGGGGTTTCAGTCCACCCAAAGTTCTCAGCAGCAAGTATGTCAGCCTTCAAGGGAAATGGGGGGTGGCAAACCATTTCCTCTCTCTCCTCCACGACCTCTGGCAGAACAACTGCTCGTCTCACAGTGAGGGCACCATCACCCAAGCATTCAGTGCTGCTGCCAGTCACACCCTATTCCCCTGCCCACAGCTAGCTTGGGGCCATAAAATCCAATTAAGTCCTCCTGGGGCTGCATGGTTATGTCCACATATCTGAAACTAAACGCTTTCTTGTTCCTTACCAGAGCTATCTTGTGTAACTGTCCTGTCATCTAGCTGATGATCTCGCATTACCAAGACTCAACTGGCCAGATAATGCAAGCCTAATATTAACTATCTGGTTACCTTTTGGCATTGCCTCTTCTCACCTTGTAGGGCAGGCCGTGTTTGAGGCTTTTCACTCTGTGGTGCGCAAATCATTTTCCAAGTAACATTCTGGTGTGTTTCCAGTCTCTGGTGCACAGCACATTTTTCACACACCCTTTTCCTAAATGGAGAGTCCCATTGTTAAGAAAGTTAGATCACTTCTTTTTGACAAGGCAAGCAGTCCCATTCTATCAGAGAACTAATACAAATGTAGGACTGGAGGGGACCTCAAGAGATCATCTACTCCATCCCCACTCCCTGTGCTGAGACAGGACCAAGTATACTAGACCATCCCTGACAGATGGATGGCTAAGCTGTTATTAAAATCCTCCAGTGACGGAGATGCCACAATCTCCCCAGGTAACCTGTTCCAGTGCTTAACTAGCCTTAGAAAGGTTTTCCTAATATCTACCCTGAATCTCCCTTGCTGCTAACTAAGCCAATTACTTCTTCTCCTACCTTCAGTGGACATGAAGAACAATTGAGCTGTCCTCTTTAAAACAACCTTTTATATATTTGAAGACTGTTGTCAGGTCCCTCCTCGGCTTTCTCTTCTCTAGACTAAGCATACCCAGTTCTTTTCTCATAGGTCATGTTTTCTACACATGTTCATCATTTTTGTTGCTCTTCTCTGGATTCTCTCTAATTTATCCACATCTTTCCTAAAACCCCAGTACTCCAGCTGATGTCTCAACAATGCCAAGTAAAGCGGGACAGTTACCTCCTGTGTCCTCTATCCTCTTAATACACCCCAGAATGAGACTAGCCTTTTTTGCAACAGCATCACCCTGACTGATGTTCAATTTGTGATCCACTATAACCCCCAGATCCTTTTCTGCAGTTCTAGTGCCTAGCCGCGTATTTCCCATTTTTTAGTTGTGTATGATGTGACCTTACCTGCCAATAAACCATTGAACTTTTAGTTGCGGGGGGGGCAGGCCGGCTCTAAGAGCAGGGTTCAGGAGAACATCACCAACATCTACTTGCAGCTGTACATACCTCCCTCCAGTTCCTGGGATGATGTCTAAGTTAGGTGTACAGTTCAGATAATGGTTTGGCATCTTGCTGCTGTGGGGCAGTGCATGACTTGTTCATTTAGAATCTACCTACTATTCCAGGTACTTTTGTCACTAGTACTTAGGGACAGATCTGACATGTCAGTACACTTTCCAAGTCACCTTACCCACCCACGTGGGGACTTTCCTAAGCCCAGAAGGACTATGGCCCACCACTTGTGACAGGGATATAGACTTTAAGGTCAGAAGGGACCATTACGATCTTCTAGTCTGACCTCCTGCAGGGACAGCTGCCTATACCATGCATGGACGGATTTTCTGGAACCCCACAGAGTGCTTTGCTTGGGTCTGCTGAAGGTGCCATGAGAACATTCTGCTGGCCAAAGTCACCCAGGCATCCAGACACTGCTGGAGGCCCTAGAGGCTGGGAACATGTATCTGTTGCCTCTGTCCCTCACTGTTTCCGGATTGGAGCCATGATGCAAACTCAGTTGTTGTACTACCCGAGAAATGGAGGCTGCCCTCCTGGCATGCCAAGGATCAGTGTGATCTCTTGGTGTGCAGCACTATGCCTGTGTTGAACAGTTTCCTGGCACAAAGCACAACCACCGGACGTACTGATCTTCACAGATGGGCACACTCCTCTGCTGCCTCCTCATCCTGCACCTGCGCACATCTGCTGCAGCACTGTAGAAGTGATCTGCGGTGCCTAGGCTCCTGGATGCATGACATCCTCTTATTGGACACTTACCCAGATGAATGTGAGAGCAGGTGTGGGAGGCTTCCATCAGCGCTGTGCTGTGTTTGGGATATTGTAATGGACTGCTGCTACTTACAGACCATTCACTGAGTCTGATCCAAAGGGTGCTACGGCATTGGACAACACCAGGCCATGCGTTCAAGGAGGGTTTGGGAAGGACAAACTTGCCCATAAAATATCCCCTGATTACTTGTGAACCTGCAGCAGCTTGAGTTCCCTGCTGGAAAGAAAGCAAAGGCTCTTTCAGAGTCCTTTATAGCATGCATGCTTCCTCCACATGCGTCCAGTGGTTCCAGCAACAGTGATGGCGAAAGAAAAGATTAAGAAGATTCTCTGACAGATCTTTGATGCTGTATCAGAGTTTATTTTAATCAAATGATCATTAGAAAAGAATTTACAAGACCTGTGCTCATAGCTCGATTATGCCACCACAGATAGTAACAGAAACACCCTAGAATCAAATACAGGGCTGCTATTCTCACACACTGAATTGCTTAAGGACACTTAAAAACAACTGTGATCCAAAAGGATTTGCCCAGACGCCGATCTTGATTCTGAATGGGTTGTTTGTTAGCCTACGGCACCATGGACCTCACAGAGCTTAGAGGGGTCGGCCTTCTCCACCACTTTGTAGCTACAGGTCTCCTCGTAGAATATACTTTCACATTTCTCTTTGTCATAGTCTATAGGGGTGATAACGCTGTCAGTGGGAAAAACAAAGCAAACACAAGTGTGTGAGATATGTCAGGATACTACAGAGAGACAGCAAATGCGGGGTGTGACTCTCCACTTGGTTACTCTGGGTTTATGCTAGCGTTAGTTCACTGAAGTCAAGGAGCACTTACCCTGGAGTAGTGGAGTGGAGAATCAGGCCCTTAATACCTGTTGTGTACCTGTGTGCAGGCCAAGAGCTTCAACTGTTGGTAAGTGGCAGTTATTAGAATTGTCACTGTGCTATGTGTCCTAGCCTAATGCTATTTCATGATGCTTAGTGGAACTCGAATTGAGCTGCTCTATGTTCTAACAGACATTTGTCTTTTTATTGTCTCTCTGGCAAACCAAGAGCAAAAGTCCATTTTATTTTATGATCCCTGCGTATGAGTGTCATGTCTGGGCGAACCCACCCAGTGTTAGGTTCTGACATTTGGAGCACCTACAGTGCTTCCTTTGGAAGTTTGTGGGCAGTCCTCATTGCTATGAACACTGCCAAATTTCTGTGCCCCACTGAACAGGGAAGGGATCTAGTTACACTTCACTGGGACTGTGTGAGGATTAATCAGCAATTTAAAAATAAATCATAATAGGTGGTTATTATTAGAGGTAGAACTGCATCTCTATGTGTCAGCACACTGAAATGAATTTAAGAGGGGCTTTTAGAAATGCCCTGTGTGGAAATGTATATTGGGTGTGATTAGACGTTTCAAATTGTTCATTTAGTGCAGTGTATTTCAGGAGCTTTTCTCGCTTCAAATTCTCATATATATGTTGTTAAGAGTGTCCCCAAAATGTATTGAAACAGGTGACCTGCAAAAACACTTCTCCTTAAAACATTCACAGTTTCTCCTACAGACAAGCATCTCTAGGGAACCCTCATTAGCTCCCAGCGAGACATGGACTACTGAAACTTTTTACTTTGAAAGGGTTACTGGCCTAGAGGATGGGGAAAAGCAGTAGATGTGATGTACCTTCATTTTAGTGAGGCTTTTGAAACAGTCCCATGTGATTCTCAAAAGCAAACTAGGGAAATGTTGTCTAGATGAAATTATTATAAGTTAGGTGCACAACTGGTTGAAACATCATACTTAAAGAGTAGTTATCAATAGTTTGCTGTCAAATGGGGAGGGCATGTCTACTGGGATCCCACAGGGGTTAGTCCTGGGTCCGGTACTATTCAGTATTTTCATTAATAACTCGGATAATGGAGTGGAGAGGATGCTTATAAAACTTGCAGATGACACCAACCTGGGAGTGGCTGCAAGCACTTTGGAGGACAGTTTTAGAATACAGAAAGACCTTGACAAATTAGAGAATTTGTCTGAAATCAACAGGAAATTCAATAAAGAAAAGTGCAAAGTACTACACTTTAGAAGGAAAAATTCAATGCACAGCTACAAAACGGGGAATAACTGGGTAGGTGGTAGTAAGGCTGAAAAAGATCTGGGGGTTATAGTAGATCACAAATTGAATATGAACCGCCAATGTGACGGAAAAAAGGCTAATATTCTGGCCTGTATTAAGAAGAGTGTTGTATGTAAGTCAGCAAAGATAACTGTCCCTCTGTAGTTGGCACTGGAGAGGCCTCGGCAGGAGCATTGTGTCCAGTTCTTGGTGCCACATTTTACAAAAGATATAAGCAAATTGAAGAGAGTCCAGAAGAGAGCAACAAAAAATGATAAAAGGTTTAGGAAACCGGATCTATGAGGAAAGGATAAAAAAAACTGGGCATGTCTAGACTTGAGAAAAGAAGGCTGGGGGAGAAGGGGACCTGATAGTCTTCAAATACGTTAAGGACTGTTACAAAGAGGCCATTGATCAATTGTTCTCCATGTCCACTGAACGTAGGACAAGAAGTAATGGGCTTAATCTGCAGCAAGGGAGCTTTAGGTTAGATATTAAGAAAAGCTTTCTAACTATATGGATAGTTAAGCTCTGGAATAGGCTTCCAAAGGAAGTTGTGGAAACCCCATCATTGGAGGTTGTTAAGAATAGGTTGGACAAACACATGCCAGGGATGATCTAGGTTTACTTGGTCTTGCCTCATCATCAAGTCCAGCCCTCTTTGCTATCTCAAGGTCCCTTCTAGCCCTGCATAGAGGTTTTTAAGGCCTGGCTTGACAAAGCCCTGGCTGGGATGATTTAGTTGGGGTTGGTCCTGCTTTGAGCATGGGGTTGGACTAGATGACCTCCTGAGGTCTCTTCCAACCCTGATATTCTATGATTCTATGCCCATAACTCAAAAAATTCTGGATCAAATTAGCTCAGATTAAATTTTATCTTTGGGCTGAGACCAAGCAAAGAATGTTACATGTGCATGCACACACGCACAAGGAACATATTTCAAATGTGGGCAGTTAAAAATGGGTGGTGTGTGGAGTTAGAATGGCAGTGCCTTCTCTATCTCAGTTACAACTACTGTGAACTCTACCATAGGATGTAAATTACTGTGTGATGAGTAAGTTAGGGTGGTCTAGTAGTTGGAGCGGGGACTGTTCATGTTCAGAGTGTTTGAAATCACAATTGATGCACATTTTGCACATGGGTCCATCTTTGAACCCAAATCTGAGATCTGAATCCCCCTTAAATTTTTTGAGGGGGAGGTTATAAAGCTTACTCTCAATCCAAATTGTTGTGGCTTAAACCCACTTTTATTTATTCTTTAGTATAATGACTTGTTGAGTCGATGTAACGGCAAAAATTTCTCTCAGGAGAGCTGTGCCTTTGGAGTATTTGAATTGAGTGTATAGAACCCATCCTACCATAGCCACTAAGGGGTTAACAGGTAGAATCATAGACTTTAAGGTCAGAAGGGACCGTTATGATCATCTAGTCTGACCTCCTGCACAACACAGGCCACAGAATCTCATCCACCACCTCCTCTGCCGCAGCTAATTGCTGGGACATTGACAGCTGGAATAAGAAGGCAGCAGATAAGACAAGGGGTGGCTGCTAGAAAGGCTGGGAACTCTGGAGAGGAGACTTCTCAGCAAGCAGACCGGCAAGATGCTGCACCAGGAGTTGGACTTCCAGAGAGAGACAGAGAGGGGTCTGGAGGGAATAGTCCTGTGGACAGGTGGAGCAGGTAGGAAGTAGCCCAGGGCAACAGCAAGGGAAGCAGCAAGGGATTGTAAGGAGCAGGTTCTAGCCGCTTCAACACAGAGTTCCTGGGCAGAAACCCTAGAGACAGGGCTGGGCCTGGGTTCCCTCAAAATGGCGATAGTAAAGCCTCCCTGAGGAAGAGGGTGCAGGGCTGGGGTTGGGGCTGATGACCTTATATAGGGACACTGGACTGTCAGCCTGTGGGACTTATTACCCTGGAAGGGATGTGATTATAAGTGAGCTGGCTGGAGGGCTGGTGTGGTGAGGTGAGGCGGACTGTTGCAGGGCCAAACAGCTGTCTGGTGGGGGAAACCTGAGGCAGAGTTGCTGCGAAGCCACGCAGGGCCATGAGGGGATGGACTGGCTGTGACGTCACCACGACAGCTTTGTATTTTCCCCCCGCCCCAGAGAAATCTGAGTGTGTGGCCTGAACCCTGCAGGAAAAATCACTGTGCATTTATTTTATACTTACAGGCTGCAGCACCCCATTGTTTCCTTGCTACAGCTACAGCTCTGGCAATCCTTCGTTTTCCATTTGGAGTTGAATTCATGTAGCACTCCATTCTCATCAATGCAGCCTGAAAGGACATAACCAACTTGCTGGTACATGCCAACAGTACAATTAACTTAAAATTGTTTATCAAATCTGGGTTTGAGCTTGGTATATTTAATATGAGGCTGGAGTGTAATTTGTTTGTTCTAAGTCTTATATAGCACCATAAACTCTAAGCCTGCTAAGACCCATTCCCTGTCTAAAGGACGTAACAATCTAAACAAGAGGAGACAGACCAATGTAAGACCCTGGACAATTCAGGAGACAGAGAGGATTGCAGTTGAGGAGAGATTGCTTGAAAAACTAATTCTCCTCTCAGATCCCACTGAATCAAATTATTGGCACACATTTTTAAGGCCTGATCTAAAGCCCATTGAAGTCATGGACAAACTCCTGTTGACTTCAATGGCCTTTGGTTCAATTGCTAGTACATTTCAAATTCTTGTGATTAGGGCCCTGGCTTGGGACTCAGGAGAGAAGAGTTCAATTCCCAGCTCTTCCAGAGATTCCTTGTGTGACCCAGGGTAGGTCAAATAATCTCTCTCTGCCTCTGTTCCTTATATGGAAAATGGGAATTACTTCATCACCAGGGAGGTAATGTTTCATTTTTGAGTCAGTTCCCTTACCTTACAGAGGCGTTGTGAAGATAATTAGTGTTTGCAAAGCACTGAAATACTAGGATAATAGGAGCCAGCTAGTAGAAATTGTTCTAATAGCTCTATCAACATGTTTTTGGATGAAAAAAAAAAAACACAAAAAAATCAAAACTTTCCATGGGAAAAATTTCAACTTTGCCAAAAAAACTGATTTTATTCCTCACCAAGCTGGGCAAAGCCAAATAGAAATGTTTTAGTTTTCCAAACCAAAATGTTCCATTTAATGTCAAACTGACCCAAATCTGTGTCTGCCTTGAGCTTCTGCAGTGCCTCATGGGAGTTGTAGTTTGGATGTTTCTTTGAGTCAGGTGCCCCAGCTGGACTACATCTCCCATGCTGTACCATTTTGTTCCCATTGGTTGAATTGCTGCAGTGGCACATGGCCATGATGCATCATGGAAGATGTCGTTCAGCTGGGGAGACTGGACTACAGATAGAGGTTTGAGGCTCAGCGGCATCTCAGGAGAACAAAGATTAAGGCTGAACTAGCTGAAATGAAGTGTTTTGATGTTTCTGAATCATTATCAACCAAATTTGTAATCTCAAACCTGAGTTCGTTATTTGATAAGACATATTTTCCAAAAAACAATGTTGAGTGGCATTAATTATATTTCTGTCCTCTAATTCTTTATTGATGGAATCCCACATCAGCTTTGTTGTTTTTCCCAACACTTATGTCAGGGTAACTCTGTCTTATTAAAAGGGTCATTTCACTTGCCCTTTATGCATATTATCACAGCACTTACATCCTCCCAGTCCTCTGGAATTTCCCCAGTATTCCAAGATTTATTAAAAATGGCTCAGATCTCCTCAGCCAATTCTCCTACGGCTCTTGGGTGCCAGTTATCTGGGCCTGCTGATCTTAAAAATGTTATCCCTAGCAGATGCCATTTAACATTCTCCTTAGTTGTTGCTGTTTATCATTTGTGTTACCATGGTGCTTACCCCATTGTGCTAGGTGCTGTACAAACACAGAACAAAAAGACTGTCTCTGCCCCAAAGAGCTTACAATCTAAGTATAAGACAAGAGACAGCAGATACAGGCAGGAGTATAAGGAAACAATGAGACAATATTTGTCAGCATAATAGGCAGTGGTCTCAGCACACCAGCACCATAACCCAATGTCAAGTTTTTTGTAAGCATCATGGGAAAGGAGAGTTATGAGGAGGGATTTGCAGGTGGATAATGAGGTAGCATTGTGGATGTTTTCAGGGAGCTCCTCCAAAGTGTGTGGGGCAGCATGGGAGTAAGCACAAAGGGGCTTGTTTGCAAATTTAACAAGTGAGCAATAGAAGTTGGCATAATGGACGAGTTGGAGGTGGGAGTTGACATATTAATAAATAATGAGAGATGAGAAGTAGGGTGGGGACAAATCATGAATGGCCTTGAAAGTAGTTCCTCCTCCTAGTAATACACCATCCTGCTTCTTTCCAAATACAGAACAGAAATATGTATTTAACACCTTCTTTGTATCATTATCAGCAACTTTACCATTTCATCTATTAATGAACCTGCACAATTGTTAGGATTTCTTTTGTTCCAGATATCCTTTAAAAAAAACCTCCTTGTTGCCAATGGCCCTGCCAGCCGTGGACACTTCCCTGATGTGTTTAGCTTCCCATATCAACTTTCTACAATACTTCCAATTTATATTGATTGCTAACTACTTCCCCTTTTTTCCAATTAGTTATATGCATATTTCTAACTGCTGCCTTCAGTTCTCCTTTTAACCAGGATGGCTTTTTAATTAAAGTTATCCCCTTTCACAATTATGAAAGTGTGGCTTATTGGCCATCCAATAAACTCTTCTTAAACAATTCCTAATTTTCATGCAAATTTTTCCTCAATCAATTTTGTTCATAATTTTCCTCAGCCCTAGGAAATTAGCCTTAGTTCTCGTTGCTGTGTATCTCCCACACACACACACACCCTGCCCAAAAAAACCCTGGAAACTAACCAACCACTGCAGCATGAATCATTGTCTCCTTTTATGAGTCTAAATATGTTCCTTCTTGACCCAGATAACATAAAATAGAAGGGTAAATGCCAATTAAAATGGGCTCCGACTGCATGCAATCAGATAAATGAACTCTAAGCTTGTTTACCAGATCAGATCCATTGGGGGCCAGGTTTTCAAAGGTCCCATTAGGACATCCATTGACACCTTTATCCATGCATTTTCCTGCTACCTTAGAATGATACCTACTTTCAGGAAGCCCATGGACCTGCACGGGCAAGCTGAAAATTATGCCTGACAAGAGCATGTTCAAGGCACGGCCACATGCACAGCAGAGAGACTTTTTAAAAGGGGGATTCAGAATGCTGTGCTGTCTGCTGTCTCTGTATGTGTTCAGGTGCACTGCTCAGCCTGGTCCTGGTAGTCATGAGAGCAGCCAGCTTGCAACGTGGCAGGTCTTGGCACTGCTGGAATGCACCCCTACACAGGCTGGACGCAGTGCATTTTAGAACAGTGTTCACCACCAGTACACTGGGCAAGACACTCCAGGCAAAAGGTTTGTGCATGCTACAGCCTGGCTGATTCCGTGATGTCCCCAGAGCTCCTGCATCTCTCATCTTCTCCTGCCTCTTCTCTCTTACCCACCGGAGTGCAAACACTTGTCGAACTGATGCTTGTTCTTGGGTGTCCCCCAAGAAATCTGCTAGCCTTCATCTCCCACATCCCCCATCCCACCAAAGTCCTTGTGTCAAAGACTGCCTCTTCTGAACGGCAGTGGAAGCCCTCCATTGGCTGTTGTGCCTTTTATGAACACATGTCCGGCTGTTCCTTTGAAAAATCTCTGTACAACCGCCACTTGTGCCCCAAAATCCATATGTGTAAGGGCTCTTTTGGCTATGCAAACTTTCAGAAAACTATTCTGGAATGTGTAGCATCACTAACACTTCCCCAGTCCCCTTTCTCTCATGGCCTCAGTTTACCACCTTCTCCAACAGTAAATCTGTATTCAGGACTCACCAGCCACCCCACGTCCCTCCCCATCTTCCCTGGTTTCTTGTCCCTGGTTAGGTTTCAACAGACAGGTGCTAAATTTGGCAAACAACTCTGTTCTCAGTGATGCGCATGGAGAAGGCCAGATTCCACACTGAGATCTGCTGAGGTAGTGCAAAGGGGCCAGAAATGGACTGCATACAGCCAATAGGTAATTCCCTTGGAATAGGGGAACTTTTTGCTGGCTTGCACCAGCCTCCTCCCTCCCCAGGGGACTGTGACACCTCTCCACCAGTGGCTACACCAGTGGGTTAGAGCAGCGTCTCAGTTGCTCTGCGCTTTATTGGGGCAGTGGCCAATGAGTTCTCAGGATCTGTGATGTTCCCTCAGAAGAACTTAGGCACAGAAGAGAGTCCAGACAGCAGGATTTCTTACCTTGTGCATCAGATTCAATTCTTGTCAGCCAGCATTGTGCATCGCATAATGTCACTGAGACGACAATGATAAGGAGGCCCAACATGTGCATCTGTAAATGCCAGACGACTCAAACATAGTCACTTGAAAGTTCATAGCTAAAAAATTGCTTATTAGCATAGAAATAATCAGGACACATCTCCTTATTGAGTAATAAATTCACAGAGGGAAGCTACTCCTCAGCAAAACACTTAAGCATGTGCTTAATTTTAATGTAGCTTAATTAACCTGTTTAAGCCTGTGGTTTCTTGCTCTGACAGATCAAAGCCTTAGAATCAAGTGGAGGCTTTTTCTACAGGGGTAGAAATCCCTGGGAACAATTGTGGGTATGAACCTTATCTTCATATAATTAGTCCATTTATTATAGTGACATCCCATTCTGCCCAGCTGGAGAATTTAACTCCACCCTCACTATTTCTTTGTTTAGTTATGCCCGACCTTTCCTGACACGCACACCATGACATCAACTTTCTGTGCTCTTCGTTTCTACCTATTAATATTCCAGCAGTTGGCAACACTTCAGAATTCCCCTGGGATAGCACTTGACCATCTAATAAAAAGTATCAGACATGGAACGCTTGCTCCGTACTGTTGCACTGTAAAAATGATTTATACCGCGTTAGGGTCAGAGAGAGCTCATTGCAGCCAATCAAAGGAATAATAGCATATTGACACCTTGCCTAGAGGGTGTGTTCTTGCCATTTCTTTTCAGCCTGCCTATGCTGAGAGCATCATAGTCTTATGTAGTCATGCCTGAATGCCTTTCAATTTAGTCCCAGGACTAGATACATCTTTTGGCCTGTCTATATTAGAGAAATTTAGCCCATTAGTCTTTGGTTGGCCCAGTCCCTGTATCAGCATTTTGCTTGCTATACAATCACAGTGAATCACACCACCCTTGTACAAAAGCCACCTGATTCTAAGTCTCTTTGCATCACTGAGCATGGTGCAAAGGGGCCAGAAACTGGCTGTATACGGGCAGCAGAGAATTCCCTTGGCAACAGGCAAACTTTCTGCTGGGGAAAAGATGCTGCAGCCAATTCCTGCAGGAGCTTCCTCCCAACCCCAGTGTAGGGCAAATATCGGTATGGTCACACCTGTCCTCCACTAGCATGGAGCTGACACCCGTGCCATAACCTGAGCAGCCCCTCAGTTGCTCTGAGCTTTGAGACTGATCCAAATCAGGGAGCCATAACTGGTTTCCCGGTGCTCCCTCTCCAGAGCTTGGGCACAGAGAAGAATCCAACCCTGAGGCAGGATCTCTTACCTTGTGTGGCTGCATTAATTTAGAATGACAGTATATCTATTGTTTTCCCCTCTTGTGTCCTTAATCACGAAGGCTGAATTTGATGGCCATTTTAGGCTGAGCTCCTCCTGGTTCCATTTTAGAAGTGGAGGGCTGGAGGCTGGGTCACCTCTCATCACCTGAGTGAATTTAGTGCTGGTCAAACAAGGAATACATGCCCTCTGCTGAAATTGCCAAGAGTGACAATCAATGGTGGTTGTAGTGCAGATATTCTTCCACTAGGAGCTGCACTGAGTGCAGAGCTGGCCTAATAATTCAGTGCAAACAATATTCTGCACAAATGTGGGCGTTTTCCCCCGTGCAAACAGTATTTTTTTTTTTGTTTTTTTACAAATGAATTATTCCAGTAGAGACTCCCAGCTCAGTTCAGGCAGGCAGCAAACAGCCTTCAGGTGGTATTAGCCATTTGTGATTACCAACTGCCCTGGGAGGGAGCGAAATCAGTGACCTAGAGAAGACTCCACCTGAGTCTCGTAGACTCATAGACTTTAAGGTCAGAAGGGACCATTATGATCATCTAGTCTGACCTTCTGCACATCGCAGGCCACAGAATCTCACCCACCCACTCCTGTAACAAACCTCTAACCTATGCCTGAGTTATTGAAGTCCTCAAATCATGGTTTAAAGACCTCAAGGTGCAGAGAATCCTCCAGCAAGTGACCCGTGCCCCACGCTGCAGAGGAAGGCGAAAAACCTCCAGGGCCTCTGCCAATCTGCCCTGGAGGAAAATTCCTTCCCGATCCCAAATATGGCGATCAGTTAAACCCTGAGCATGTGGGCAAGACTCACCAGCCAGCACCCAGGAAAGAATTCTCTGTAGTAACTCAGATCCCACCCCATCTAACATCCCATCACAGACCATTGGGCATATTTTCCTGCTAATAATGAAAGATCAATTAATTGCCAAAATTAGGCTTTCCCATCATACCCTCCATAAACTTATCAAGCTTAGTCTTGAAGCCAGATATGTCTTTTGCCCCCATTACTCCCCTTGGAAGGCTGTTCCAGAACTTCACTCCTCTAATGGTTAGAACCCTTTGTCTAATTTCAAGTCTAAACTTCCTAATGTCCAGTTTATATCCATTTGTTCTTGAGTCTTCACCATGTCTTTATGTAGAGCTGAACAAATGCACGTCTCTGATGTGACATGTTGGCTGCTGCGTTAGAGCCCAATGGTAACTTTTGTAACCTTATTTTAATATATCTAGTCTGCTAGGCGTGTTTCGGGGAATCTTCAATTGAATCACTGTAACTGCAAGCTGTGTCAACTAAAATTCTCATTGGAAGTCTGTGAGTGTTTAGAAGCATGTCAAGGCTGCAGAGTTTGGCTCTTTGCTTTCATTTATAATATGAGCTAATCTCCCAGGAGCCAGCCTTTTTTGATCCCTTTACATGAGACAGAAGAGAGGGATTCTAAATATCCCTACAATCAGGCAGACTGTTACAGTGGTGGCAAAAAAAAAAAAAAACCCTGAACACTGAGTCTCTCTCTGTGTCTCTCATTCACAGCACCTGTCTGTTTTCTTTTAAATTCCTTGTCATTTTATAATTGATTTAAACTTGAAATCCCCTCAGATAAGGAAATATACAAGTCAGACAAGAAGTTCTGTAGAAACTGGGAAGCTTTCCCTAAGAAAATCCAAAATCTGTACTTTAAAATTGCGATGTGTTACTCCTGTTCTTACAAGAGGAAAGATGTGTGTTGACTCACCATTCTTCCAGAGTGTGTTTCTTCCAAACCACGCGTCCAGCCTGAGTAACACCTTCGTTTGCAGTGAATTATCGTATAGCACAGAGAGTCTAGAGACAGATGTCTTACAAAGCCAAGCCCCGCACAAACAAACCACACGGAAGTAGCTCAGTTGCCTATTATGCAAAGACCTCACATATATAGGCATCACTGAGATTTGGCCAATGTTTAACAAGAAGGTTTGGTTCAGAGCAGCACCAGTGGCCTGGTCCTGCCCCTTCTCAGTGGCTGCCGAGAGCCCAGATATAGTGGAATTGGTTACAGATGGACAAGATTTGGGGTGTCCTTGCAGGGAGTCCAGGCTCCTCTGCATCTAAACAGTACAGACCTATTGTGTTCCTGCAGAGCAAGTTTGTGGGCAGGTCAGGAGAGCAGCTCGGTGAGGTCTGGTGAATGACTTGGTTGCTTGCAGGTGAAACAAAAAAGGAGGAAGAGGGAAGGGTTCTATTGTTCCTGTTGCCTTCATACAGGTCACTGGGAAGCATTTCTGCCAAGACCTCCCTGTTGCCAAGGCTGGCATTAAGGGCTAACATTTCAGCACAATGAGCAGAGGTTGCATGTAGGAATGTAGTTGTACCAGTCACTTCCCACCTGGTGCTGAAAGTTTAGCCACAGAAGGAAGCTTGAGTTAAAGAAGGATTATTTCAACAAAGGGAATGTCTTCAAATGTACTTGTCCCTTTCCCCCAACAGCTTTGTCCCCTTGCTCCCTGCAGTAGGAGTTGTTATACAGTATGTTCAAAATGGTCACTTGAGTGTGTAACCCTTCTGTCGGTGGGGTTGGTAGCAACAATATCTAGGGGTTCCTCTTGACAATACTAAACAGAACTAGCTTGAGCCTCCACCCAGCAATCTGGGAAAACTAAACCCACCCCTGGGCACCTCTAAGAGGCAATGCTTCCCACTGGCGAGCACTGAGTTTATGTATAACAAAAGAAAACGTTTAATACAAGGGAAAAGGAATCCAGCGTTAATGTGGGTAAACACCACAACCATGACTCAACAATGTGTAACCATAAGCAAACACCCACCCTACTGTACATTGGGCAGTGTACTTTGCCTCTGTTTCCTACTTTGCACTCTGAAAGTCCCTTCAACGCGGCACACCCCTTTCCCTGTGCTGCTCCTTGCCCACATCTGATTGTCCTTGATCAGTGAATCCCGAGTGAAGAGGTGGCTTCACCCAACTACCCTGGAAAAAGCGGGGGAAGCTCATTAAGCAGTGATTCCACTGCTACCACCACCTCTGCAAGTGGCTCTCTTTTGCTGCTGCTCAGCTCCACTACTATCACTGCCACTGCTGTGATGCCATGCTCTGAAGTTTCACTGCTTAGACCAGCTCTTAGTGATTTCCTGGGTAGTACGGAACCTCACTGCTAGTGCAGCTGCTGCATTGTCTTTCACTGCAACACTGTCTGCCCCCCACCAGATATAACGCTTAGTGCCTAGACCTGCTTGTCAGTGATTTCAGCTCTGGTAACAGCTGAACAGAAACAAGGATCTCAATTGAGTCCAGTCAGCTCTGTCTGTAATCACTGGAGAGGAGAGGGTCAAAATAGGGTTACCATATTTAAGGTTTTAAAAAAGAAGACACTCCACTGGGCCCTGACCCCACCCCTTCCCCGCCCCCAGCCCGCCCCAACTCCGCCCCTTCCCCAAAGTCCCCGCCCCAACTCCGCCCCCTCCCCTGAGCGCCCAGCATTCCCTCTCCTCCCTCCCAGCCACACAAAACAGCTGCCCGAGCGCTACTGGCTTCACGGTTTGCCGGGCAGCCCCCAGACCTCCAGACCCGCTGCACCCCTGGCCGGGCGCTTCCCCAGCGCAGCCAGATCCCGGGAGGAGAAGCGCCCGGCTGGGGGCACAGGGTCTGGAGGTCTGGGGGCTGCCCGGCAAACCGTGAAGCCGGTAGCGCTCGGGCAGCTCCGCTCTTCAGCTGCACAGAGCTGAGGTGTCTGGGGGGAGCAGCAGCAGCCGCCACCGCGGGGGAATCCACCTGCAGCTTGCAGCCTGCCGGAACCACTCAGGTGAGCAGGGGACAGGGGCAAGGATGCCGGCATTTTCCCGGACATGTTCGGCTTTTTGGCAATTCCCCCCGGACAGGGATTTGAGGACCAAAAAGCCAGACATGTCCGGGAAAATCTGGACGTATGGTAACCCTAGTCAAAAGATGTCTAGGACTCTTTAAGGAGCAGCACCACTGGCTATGCAGGAACATCTGTCCCCATCCCCTTGACTTGCACTGGGATTTGGCATCCCTTCCCCCTGCTTAGCAAGTGAGGTTCAGTTGAGGGTGCATCCATGCAAATATGGGCTGCTCCTGAAGTCTCTTCCCCCAATTCGTCACTAGATGTCAGGGGAAAGTTCATTTGGTCCCTGCTAATAACTGCTGTATTCGCATCCCATTACCCCGAACATGATGCCAAGCCAATGTCATGCCAGCCAATGAACAGAGGTAGGGTGACCAGATGTCCCGATTTTATAGGCACAGTCCCGATTTTGGGGCCTTTTTCTTATATAGGCTCCTATTACCCCCCTCCCCACACCTCCTGTCCTGATTTTTCATGCTTCTTGTCTGGTCACCCTAAAGAGAGGCCACTGAGTTACAATGGCTAGCGCCGTGGTACAGAGGTTACAAAGTGTGGCTGTGCTGTGTCCCCATCTAACAGGGCTGATCCTGAAACCCAGGTGCTGGGATTTGATAAGGAGGTACCCACCTGAGCTGTACTGATCACTCCTGCCCTGCCTGTCTGTGCATGCAGCATTGATTTAAACTCCAAAGCCCTTTCCCAGCATGCACTGGGTACAGTCTGAAAGCAGGGATGGATTCTCTTTGGGGCAGATGCTTCTTTGGTTTTTTTTGGGGGGGGTGGGCGGAGGTGAGAGGGAAGGGTGGTGGCCCCGCCCTGGTCATTGACTGCTGCGAATAAGAAAGGAAGCCACCCAGTGTCACCTGAATACCCTGGGGATGAGGGATCTGGGTTCCATGCACAGTGGGTGCTGGTAAGTCAGGCCTCTGCCCCCTCCCCCCCGTACAACCACCTCTGAAGATGACTTGGGTAATGCTGAGCAGGAAGACTTGTCTTCCGAGAAGGACTGGTTGTGCATGGGTTTGGCTAGGATCTGCCCTGGTTCAGGCTAGGTTTTGGGTCCTAGCCGAGCTGTTCACGCTGCTGACGCAGGGCCAGCTTGCTGGTTTGTTTTCTCACTGGTGAATGAGAATAAAATTGCCATTAATTTTTCAAAGCCAGCTCTGTCATGTGCTCTGGGTGCACAGAGAGGATAATGCCAGGGCCGGGTCCTGGCAGTTCTTGCAGTTAGGTGAATGGAAGTGGTTTTGCAGGGAAGTATGATTGTTTTGCAAACTAAGAAGGATCGGTGTGATACAGATACAGTGTAGTCTCACACATTGAGTTGCTACTCAGCAAGGCATAGGAAAGCCAGCTGTTAGTAGTGATGCTTAAAACACCACTGTGAATCTCTCTGATCAAAGAACAGACTCATTCCAGGGGTGATCATCTTGTAGAAGGGAAAGAGGAGGCACTACACAGAGAAATTCTGAGTGGGTTTATTGTTAACCCACTCAAGTATGAACCTTGCCGGCTTTCGAGAGGTCAGCCTTCTCCACCGAAGAGGCAGGTGTCCTTGTTGAAAATACTTTCATGTTCCTCTCTGTCATACTCAATAGGCATAGGAAAGCTGCCATTGGGAAAGAAAAAAGCAAATATCAGGCCATGAGAGTGGGAAGCAAAGAATCTCCAGTAAAGATGGTATCTGCATTTTTGGCAGGAAAAGATGGTGTTGAGTGATTCGAGCTGGCTGAGCTATTTGAAGTTAATAGTTGAATTAATTGAGCCCCTTTTATTGCTCATGAACAATGTCTGACATTTGCAGGTTGTTTCATCTTTGTCGTTCGACAAACAATCTGCAAACTAATTTCACCCAATGGGTTGTTCTTGAAATGTGCCTGTTTTGTTTATTTACTATAAGATTTTCATTCTCACCATTGTCTGGTCACTTGAGTCACATGATGCTGTTTCTGTTCTCTGAGTGGATGGATGGAACTGCACTTCAGGGGGGGAGTACAGTCAAACCACTGGGCCCTGTTTCTCTCTTTTGGAAAGATGGGCAGTGCCATCTGTGGAGAAAGGAGGACTTAGGCCAGAAGCTTTACAAAGTGTTTAGAACATTATATCTTCCCCTTTCCAGATCACATGTGTCAGTCCTTATCTGAGACATCACTGCTAGGAAAATGGAAATCGAACTCCAGAAGTCTTAACTCATCTCCTAAATCTTAAAACTGTGATTTTTGAACATGAGCTAATTTTTGGCAAAGGAAATATTCGCATTCCTGATACCTTTTGGCTCTGAGAAGATAATAGGGTATGTAGGTTCCACTTTAAATGGACATCATCAATGCACACAATTGGACAAATCAACCCAAGCTACTTCTTTGAACCAAATCAAATTGCAGTTTGGCGTATGTGACGCTTCCTCCTCCCCTCACTGCTCCACCTTGCCAGCTCTCTCCTGCTTTAAACTACAAATCCACAACTCTCCAAATATCCCACTTCCCTCCCACTTCTTTCTTCATCTAAATCCATTCCTGGCTCACGACAGCATAAATCCCTTAAAATGAGTCAGACCAGGTTGATCTGTTCTCAGGGGCATGCACCAAATTGAAAAGAACAGGATTTTTTGCCTACAGAGTGATCACCTGGTTCCAATGGTTTTACAGGCTGCATGTAGCAATCTGCATTGCATAATGTCACATTTATGACATAACCGAGAAAGGTTTCAGAGTAGCAGCCGTGTTAGTCTGTATCCGCAAAAAGAAGAACAGGAGTACTTGTGGCACCTTAGAGACTAACAAATTTATTAGAGCATAAGCTTTTGTGGACTACAGCCCACTTCTTCGGATGCATATAGAATGGAACATATATTGAGGAGATATATATACACACATACAGAGAGCATAAACAGGTGGGAGTTGTCTTACCAACTCTGAGAGGCCAATTAATTAAGAGAAAAAAAACTTTTGAAGTGATAATCAAGCTAGCCCAGTACAGACAGTTTGAGAAGAAGTGTGAGAATACTTACAAGGGGAGATAGATTCAATGTTTGTAATGGCTCAGCCATTCCCAGTCCTTATTCAAACCAGAGTTGATTGTGTCTAGTTTGCATATCAATTCTAGCTCAGCAGTCTCTCGTTGGAGTCTGTTTTTGAAGTTTTTCTGTTGTAATATAGCCACCCGCAGGTCTGTCACTGAATGACCAGACAGGTTAAAGTGTTCTCCCACTGGTTTTTGAGTATTTTGATTCCTGATGTCAGATTTGTGTCCATTAATTCTTTTGCGTAGAGACTGTCAGGTTTGGCCAATGTACATGGCAGAGGGGCATTGCTGGCACATGATGGCATATATGACATTGGTAGATGTGCAGGTGAACGAGCCCCTGATGGTATGGCTGATGTGATTAGGTCCTATGATGATGTCACTTGAATAGATATGTGGACAGAGTTGGCATCGGGGTTTGTTACAAGGATAGGTTCCTGGGTTAGTGGTTTTGTTCAGTGATGTGTGGTTGCTGGTGAGTATTTGCTTTAGGTTGGGGGGTTGTCTGTAAGCGAGGACAGGTCTGTCTCCCAAGATCTGTGAGAGTAAAGGATCATCTTTCAGGATAGGTTGTAGATCTCTGATGATGCGCTAGAGAGGTTTTAGTTGGGGGCTGAAGGTGACAGCTAGTGGTGTTCTGTTATTTTCTTTGTTGGGCCTGTCTTGTAGGAGGTGACTTCTGTGTACTCGTCTGGCTCTGTCAATCTGTTTTTTCACTTCAGCAGGTGGGTATTGTAGTTTTAAGAATGCTTGATAGAGATCTTGTAGGTGCTTGTCTCTATCCGAGGGATTGGAGCAAATGCGGTTATATCTTAGAACTTGGCTGTAGACAATGGATCGTGTGGTGTGTCCTGGATGGAAGCTGGAGGCATGTAGGTAAGTGTAGCGGTCAGTAGGTTTCCGGTATAGGGTGGTATTTATGTGACCATCGCTTATTAGCACAGTAGTGTCCAGGAAATGGACCGCTTGTGTGGATTGATCTAGGCTGAGGTTGATGGTGGGATGGAAATTATTGAAATCATGGTGAAATTCCTCAAGGGCTTCTTTTCCATGGGTCCAGATGATGAAGATGTCATCAATGTAGCGCAAGTAGAGTAGGGGCGTTAGGGGACGAGAGCTAAGGAAGCGTTGTTCTAAGTCAGCCATAAAAATGTTGGCATATTGTGGGGCCATGCGGGTACCCATAGCAGTGCCGCTGACTTGAAGGTATATATTGTCCCCAAATGTGAAATAGTTGTGGGTGAGGACAAAATCACAAAGTTCAGCCACCAGGTTAGCTGTGACATTATCAGGGATACTGTTCCTGATAGCTTGTAGTCCATCTTTGTGTGGAATATTGGTGTAGAGGGCTTCTACGTCCATAGTGGCCAGGATGGTGTTTTCTGGAAGATCACTGATGGATTGTAGTTTCCTCAGGAAGTTAGTGGTGTCTCGAAGATAGCTGGGAGTGCTGGTAGTGTAGGGTCTGAGGAGAGAGTCTACATAACCAGACAAGCCTGATGTTAGGGTGCCAATGCCTGAGATGATGGGGCGTCCAGGATATCCAGGTTTATGGATCTTGGGTAGCAAATAGAATACCCCTGGTCGGGGTTCTAGGCATGTGTCTGTACAGATTTGTTCCTGTGCTTTGTCAGGGAGTTTTTTTAGCAGATGGTGTAGTTTCTTTAGGTAATCCTCAGTGGGATCAGAGGATAATGGCCTGTAGAATGTGGTGTTAGAGAGCTGTCTAGCAGCCTCCTGGTCATATTCCAATTTATTCATGATGACGACAGCACCTCCTTTGTCAGCCTTTTTGATTATGATGTCAGGGTTGTTTCTGAGGCTGTAGATGGCGTTGTGTTCAGCATGGCTGAGGTTATGTGGCAAGTGATGTTGCTTTTCCACAATTTCAGCCTTTGCACGTCGACGGAAGCAATCTATGTAGAAATCCAGTCTGTTGTTTCGACCGTCTGGAGGAGTCCACGCAGAATCCTTTTTTTTGTAGTGCTGGTAGGGAGGATTCTGTGGGTTAGTATGCTGTTCAGAGGTATGTTGGAAATATTCTTTGAGTCGGAGACGTCGAAAGTAGGATTCTAGGTCACCGCAGAACTGTATCATATTCATGGGTCTGGAGGGACAAAAGGAGAGGCCCCGAGATAGGACAGACTCTTCTGCTGGGCTAAGAGTATAGCTGGAAAGATTAACAATATTGCTGGGTGGGTTAAGGGAACTACTGTTGTGGCTGCTTGTGGCATGTAGCAGTTTAGATAGTTTAGTGTCCTTTTTCCTTTCTAGAGAGGCAAAGTTTGTCTTGTAAATGGCTTGTCTAGTTTTTGTAAAGTCTATCCATGAGGAAGTTTGTGTGGAAGGTTGGTTTCTTATGAGAGTATCCAGTTCTGAGAGCTCATTCTTAATCTTTCCCTGTTTGCTGTATAGGATGCTGATCAGGTGGTTTCGCAGTTTCTTTGACCCAGGAACCTATCCTTGTAACAAACCCCGATGCCAACTCTGTCCACATATCTATTCAAGTGACATCATCATAGGACCTAATCACATCAGCCATACCATCAGGGGCTCGTTCACCTGCACATCTACCAATGTGATATATGCCATCATGTGCCAGCAATGCCCCTCTGCCATGTACATTGGCCAAACCTGACAGTCTCTACGCAAAAGAATTAATGGACACAAATCTGACATCAGGAATCAAAATACTCAAAAACCAGTGGGAGAACACTTTAACCTGTCTGGTCATTCAGTGACAGACCTGCGGGTGGCTATATTACAACAGAAAAACTTCAAAAACAGACTCCAACGAGAGACTGCTGAGCTAGAATTGATATGCAAACTAGACACAATCAACTCCGGTTTGAATAAGGACTGGGAATGGCTGAGCCATTACAAACATTGAATCTATCTCCCCTTGTAAGTATTCTCACACTTCTTCTCAAACTGTCTGTACTGGGCTAGCTTGATTATCACTTCAAAAGTTTTTTTTCTCTTAATTAATTGGCCTCTCAGAGTTGGTAAGACAACTCCCACCTGTTTATGCTCTCTGTATGTGTGTATATATATCTCCTCAATATATGTTCCATTCTATATGCATCCGAAGAAGTGGGCTGTAGTCCACGAAAGCTTATGCTCTAATAAATTTGTTAGTCTCTAAGGTGCCACAAATACTCCTGTTCTTCTTATAACCGAGAAAGCAGACCAAGAAAGGCTTTTGCATGAGAGAGGGGAGACTTACTTTAAATCTATCCCTGTAAGTGATCTTGAAGGTTAATAAAAAGTATTCGCTTGTGCCCAGCTAAATCCAAAGCAGCTGTGTTTTGAAAACTCAGACTTATGATAGATCCTTCCTCTTTTTTATCCCAGGCTCATCTCTGTGCGTGTGCATGAGAGATAAGCAGGGCCGGCTCCAGGCACCAGGCAACCAAGCACGTGCTTGGGGCGGCACCTGGTAAGGGGCGGCCAATCTTGGAGTGGCCGGGGGCAGCGCGGCGCTCGGCGGGGGGTGTTTGGTGGCGCGGTGCTCTGCAGGGGGTGTTCGGCGGTGCGGCACTCAGCGGGAGGTGTTTGGCGGTTTTCGCGCGGGGGGGCTTCAGCAGTGCAGCGCTCCGCGGGGGGCGGGGGTGTTCGGCGGCGCGGCACTCGGCGGGGGGTGTTCAGCAGCTCTCCGCGTGGGGGGGTTCAGTAGTGCAGCGGGGGGCGGCAGTTGTTCGGCGGGGCAGCGCTCGGTGGGGGGGGGGGTTCGGCAGCGCGGCATTCGGTGGGGGGGGTGTTATGGCGGGGCGGCGCTTTTTTTTGCTGCTTGGGGCAGCAAAAAAGTTAGAGCCGGCCCTGGAGACAAGTCCTCCTCTATCCACAGAAGATGAGTCTGTTTTATCAGTGCCTAGAGTGGCTTAGCTCAAGATGCAGCAGCTCATGCTTTTAGCTCTAGAGATCCCCGATTCAGTCCCTGTTGTGTTGGTCAAGATGGCAACCCCAAGTGTGTTACGCATGTATGTAGTCCTCCAGGATGAAAGCAATCCTCCTTTTCTAAAGACATTGTTCATTACAAATAGCTCTAATTAAAACACAATCTAATGGATGGATTTAGCCCTTCTTTCTGTGTGCCCAGGCTTTGATTTTTACACACTTGTTTGTTCCACGTTATTACAAATTTTTAGATCACAAATTTCATCTTAGTAACTTTTCCTAACATTGGGGTGGATGACACTGTCAAGCAGATGGGAAATCAAAATTTTAAGCATGTATCACTCAAGGAATTTGTTTCCTTTAATAAGAAAAAAAGAAGGGCGAGGAGTCTAGTTCTGAGTGACACTGAAAATGTCCAGTGGTAAAGTTCAGATATATTTAAGCTGAGGGTGACTAAAAAAAGCAGAATAACATTCACTTAAATTGGGAAAATTTCTCCTTTCCATAACTCTGAAACAGGTGGAAAGATTTTTGCCTAAACTCTCTACAGGGAACAAATAAAATTAGACTCTGGGCTGAGAGTAAACAGGAATGATTGCAGCGGGCAAAGCGAATTTCTCCAAGAGTTATGAATATGTGAAAACGGGAGGTTATAAGAAAAGGATTTTACCTATAGCCTGCGCTACCAGGAATCTAATGTCATGCAAACCCTTGTATTTTCTTTGAGTACCCCAGCAGGTAAAATCCTAATGGGTCTGATTTTTTTTATCCAAAGGTGCTAAGCACTTGCAGCTTCTACTGCAGGGGAGGGCAAATTATGGCCCGTAGGCCAAATCCAGCCCATCAAGGCTTTCAATCCAGCCCATGGGATTTCCAGCCCTGTGGCGCAGCGGGGCTAAGGCAGGCTCCCTGCCTGCTCCGGCCCCACGCCGCTCCTGGAAGTGGCCGGCAAGACATCCCTGAGGCCCCTCGGTGGGGGGTGGCAGAGCGCTCCGTGTGCTTCCCTCACCTGCAGGCACTGCCCCCCACAGCTCCCATTGGCCGCCCCCCACAGCTCACCCAGATGTGGCCCTCGGGCCAAAAGGTTTGCCCACCCCTGTTCTATTGACACAATTTAGAACTCCCAGCACATATGCAAATTAGGCCCGTAATATTTACTTTAAAATCAGTAGCAATGTATTTTTGCAATAGGAAACGTAGGAACTTACCATTCTTGCAAAGATTCTGGCTTCCAAGGAGCGGACTTTCTGTGGGAAGCTTGTATGTTTGCAGTGTGCTTATTTTATGCCATGTAGTTTGCTCAAAAATTGGTACTATACACAGAATGAATGCAAATAGCTCCGATACAGGATTCTGCAGAATGATCTTACATGGGTTAAAATGTTTAGTCAACTACCAACAGGAAGGTTTAGTTCAGAAATGAAAGGGCAAGACTTCTGTGCACCCGACACAGAGCTAGACCGCAGCTCTGTGGGGTTTTGAGTCAAGTGTTATCAGGACTAGCAAGTGTGGATAAGGATTCAGATCAGACTTTATTGCTACATTTCCCGGGCCCCAAGGCTTGTATGAAGCACTAACCTTTCAGCCCAAGCAGCAGGAGTTGTCCAGGAATCCAGTCATACAATGACTATGCGCAAACTGAGCCGAATGGTTAACTCTAGAAAAAGCCTCTGGGGGGGGGGATATTAAGTGGAAAGAAGGATTACCCCACTCTGCAGGGATCACCCCAAACTTCCCTCTTCCTGGTCTGCCTGTAGCCCAGGCCGCACATTCGCAAGGCTGGTATTACTCAGAGCGCCATGGAGCCTGGCACGCAATGAACAGATTCACCTGTGGGCCCAGTGGTGGTATTTCTGTCTCAGGGCTGGTATCAGTGAGAGGGAGAGCCGCTGGAGGAATCCGACTGTTAATGGCAGGGGTATCGTTTGGAAGTGTCTAGCACTGCAAAAGCCACGTGTCCTTTTCAACACTTGAGAACAGCTACGGCTACTGGGGACTTGTTGTCACTAGAGCTGAGAAGACCTGCAGAGTTGGGCATTGCAAAGTGGATTCTGCAGGCTCAGTTCAGAGGGCTTGGCCCTACACCCTCTTCTGTGGCAGAGACCTTCAGCCATTGCAGAACTCAAACTTCCAAGAAATCACCCCCCTTCCTACCCTGTAACAGCTCCCCCTAGTGGGAGGGTGGGTCCTTGTGGAAAAGGCAAGGCCCTTGCGGATGGGGTGGGTCCTTGGAAGACTGGATTCTGTGTATGGAACCTAGCTGGCCCCTTCCTCAGAGGGGACCAAGTGGTCACATCCCCGGGCTTCTAGCTTTGGGAAGCTGCCATGTAGAGGCTCTATCCATCAAGGTCTTCTGCAGGTTGTAACAAGGGCCTGACAACCTCCCCTCCCTTTCATAGGCAGATGAGGGGAAAGAGTCCATCTTTTGCTGCAGCCCAATATGGCAGGGACAGATTCTGCTGCACAAAACTTAGCACAGTAGCTAAGGAACCAAGTTATGTACAAGGTGACTGTCACCCAAGGCAGTGCAGTGCAAGTGACCCTGGAAGAGACTCGGATCCCACTCACAGGAGCAAAAGTCCAAATAGCGCCAGGAGATGCAGTGCGGCCTAGGGGGTAGGGCACTGGCCTGGGAGTCAGGAGACCAGGCTTCTATTCCTGCCTTGGCCACTGGCCTGCTGGAGAGCTTGGGCAAATTGCGGTGCTTCTTATGCCTCCATTCGCCTTCCCGGCCAGTTTCTGTTTCTTTGCACAGAGTCTGGCCCATCTCAGCTGGGGCCTCTACCATACAATGATAACACATACTACTATTAGATTCCTGCCTATAGAAGCTAACCGGGGCTGCTCCCCTGCCTTCCCAGGGGGAGGGACTGCTCCTGAGGTACCATATATAACTTGGCTAAACTCCAGTCAGGATCGTGCCCCTCTGGCACTAAGGGAGGAACCGCCACTGCTGCAAAGAGCTGACTGCCTAAGAAGACAAAGCCAGACCCAGGGTGCGGCATTGGGTTACAGCATAGCAGCAGGGAGATCGGGGTAATGGCAGCACGGGGGAGGGCATTGCCATGTCTCTGTTAGTGCAGACAGATGTTGGTTTGTATTTATCTGTCAAAGACGTTGGGGTTTTGCCAGGCGGGGGAGGTTGGGGAGGGCTGTGGGGGTAAGAGGAGGGGTACAGAAAGAGGCAGGTAGAGAGAGTAGTGGGGTGAGAGAGGCTAAGCACAATGGGAAGCATGGGGTGGGCTGTAGTGGTAGGAGAGGGGTGGGGTGAACAGCAGCCCAACAGCCTATGGCAATACAGCAAAGCGGGGGGCGAAATACACATCCAGATCCTGAGAGTCACAGTTGCGGATGCCAGGGGATTGCCAAGGCCCCTCCGAAGCAGTGGCTGCTCCTTCTCTTTTGGATGGGGGTTTCCTAGGCCCGGTGACCCAGGAGATCCCTCTGGGTTCAACAGAGGGATTGTGGGAGTTGGCAGGCCCTTCCATATACCTTGTACCCGGTGCTATAGCTCGTGGGTGCTTGTTCTGTGTATCTGTAGGGGGAGAGCTTCAGCAGATGCATACAGGCATTATACTCTCCCACAAAGAAACAGCGTAAGGAAGTCTATGGACTGGAGGGGTCTGACTGGAAGTCCGTGGGGAGGTTCTGTCCCCTGGAGAACAAGCATGGACCAGAAACACATAGTTGCTGATGGACTGAACCCAGTTCTTATACATAGAGGCACGCCATTTTATACCTCACTCCAAAATCAGCACATAGCAAGGAAGAGGACTAGCGGGGACTTCTCACCAGTCCCCATATCACCCCTCAGGCTGTTGGTGGCAACTCCCTGTAAATCAGCACCCACCCCTCCTATCAGTGTTCCTGACCAGCCCTTGTTCGTGCAGACCTTGGCAAAAAATCAGCATTGAGCTGAATGTTAGAAAACAAATTCAGGTGCAACTTTGGCAATTTAAGATTTGGAGGAGCATTTTTGCATCCACAATATATTTTCCACTCCTATCTCCACAGAGTAACTTATATGTGTGTCCCCGTTAAAGGCGTGCAGACAGGCTCAGAATTCAAGCAGCGGAAATTGAGATAAAAGAAACCGGGACCCAATGAAAACTTGCAAAATATTTCATGGCTCTTTATCGGAAACAAGTTTCTGCCTCCTTGCTCCCCACTAGTGATAATGAAGGGCCAGATCCTCAGCGTCGTGCTGAGCTAGTCTATACCAGCTGGGGATTGGACCCCAAGAATTGCAGCCTTAGGATCTTTCAACCTCTTCTTACCCCTTGGGCAGATTTTGGCTATTGTTCAACTCAGGCGCTGTCACAGCACCGTACTTCTGCCAGTGTTAGGCCAAAATAACCAGAGCATGTACATGTAGCCTCTGCTAGGAACCAGAGGGTCACTTGTAAGGTATGAGGGACTTTGGGATCTGGGAAGGCCAGCCAGGACCGAGGGAACCATCTGTCTCATTCTGTGTTCCGTAAAATGATGCATCTGTTTGCCTTATTGATAATTCCACTCCCCCCATTGTTCCCCTTCCTCAATAAACTTCAGCCCTCGCACTTCACTCAAGCAGCTGTTCTCTATTCTTAATGCTCTCTGGAAACAATAAACCCCTACGGCGGTGATACTGCATATGCCAGTTGCACGTGGTACACACCCACTGTGTATACACTGGAGGCACTGTGCAAGATACACTCCTGACTCATGCCCTCTGGATGTCTGGTCCCTGGTAACAGACCCTGAGGCAAGGACCATGCCAACCCGTGAATCCAGCCTTATCACGCACAGCAGGATTGCCAGGGAGGATTTCCTAGCTACAGCTCTAATTCTTATTGGTGCCCTGGGCTCCTGCAGCTCATTCGAGCAGAGATGAAGATGCAGAAGGATCCTTTTGTACAGAGATTGCTCAGGGCTGCAGGCTGGGACCTTTCTGTTTTATTTTAACTACATCACAACAGAGTGGGGGGCAAACTCCCACTGACTGAACAGGAAGTAAAGGAGGCATTGGGCATAGTTCCATTCCTTAATACTCTGGATAATCCAGTTAACCCCTATCATGACCACCAGGGACGGCAGGTTTTTATAATTTTTAGTGGTTCCCAGAATGGGTCCAAGTCCTGCCCCCGCACACACACACACCTTCCTAATGCTCTGGGAGGGAGTTTGGGTGCTGGCTCTTGGAGGGATTGGGGTGCAGGAGGGGTGCGGGTTCTGGGAGGGAGTTTGGCTGCAGGAGGGGTGCAGGCTCTGGGAGGGAGTTTGGGTGCTGGGTGCGGGCTCTGGTCTGGGGTAGGGGGTTGGGGTGCAGAAGGGGGTGTGGGTTCTGGGAGGGATTTTGGCTGCAGGGGGGGTGCAGGCTGTGGGAGGGAGTTTGGGTGCTGGGTGCGGGCTCTGGTCTGGGGTAGGGGGTTGAGATGCGGACAGGGGTGCGGGCTCTGGGAGGGAGCTTGGTTGCAGGGAGCAGGCTCTGGGCTGGAGCAGAAGGTTGGGGTGTGGGAGAGGGTGAGGGGTGCAGGACTTATCTCGGGCGGCTCCGAGATAGGAAAGTCAGACTATTCCCTGAGCCCCGGGAAACCTGGAAAAGCACCGGCTCTATGTGTCTGCTGCTGCCACCCTTTGCAATGCTCTGCAAGATGGGGGAGCAGCCACCTGGAGACTCTAGGAAGTGCACCACTGAGTCCCCTACACACTGGGTGTTGAGGCTACTGGGCCCTCCTCCTCAGAAGACAATTAAGGTAACCTTAGTGTGTGAGCGCAGTGTGGAGGGAAATGGCCTAAGGCCTAAACTTTGGTCAAGTGAACTGTATGTATGGTCAGGTGAACTGTATTTGTGGCCTGAAGGAAGGAGGAAAGGGCGGGTGGGGAAGATAGAAAAAGAAGGGTAAAGAGAAATCATAAAAGCAGAACTAACTGTAGAAATTATAAAAGTAGAATTAACCTTTTGTAACAACTTATGATTAATAGCTGCCAGGTGACAGAGCAAGAAACCGCAAAGGGCAAAAGTAAGGAAAAACAGAAAAGGCTTGCTTTGCTTTATTCCTTATATGGATGTAAAACTTTGAGGAAGTATATGTAATTTTTGTGGTTTTATCCTATATAAGCTCTTGCATTTTATCTGTCGGGGAAGTTTGGCTGACGTCCCCATGCATGCATGTTTGATTGATCAATAAAGGAGCCTCAGGCTGTCTGATCCAAATCAATCGTGTGGTCAATTTTCCACAACAATTTGGGGGCTCGTCCAGGATCCACAGAAGACTCTCCCAGACCGGAGGACCGTGGGCAATCTCCCACCAGACACAGGGCCCATCTGAAAGGTAAGAGACCTTTTGAAATCTCTATCATGGGTTTCTGGTGGAGGATCTGCCCATAGGCTCAGCGTTGGGTGAGTTGTACGCTGGATCTGAACCTTTTGCTGACAGACACTTCTGATGCCCTTCTGTTTTGTCTTGTTCTGTTTATCTTGTTTTGTCTGATTCTGGTTCTGGTTCCCCGGGAAGAGCCACCGTGTGTGGCTAGGTAGGTCGTGGGTAGACCTCTGTTTCTGTGTGCCAGTGTGAAAGTGAAGGTCGGTAGACAGTGTGAGTGAGGGTCACAGGAAGACGCTTCGAGTCCTCTGCCATCTTCGTGCTAGTGACCAGAGGTGTCGCAAATGCAAGCCCTGTGACCGGTGTGACCCTGTCCCCTACCGTCTGTGTACGGTCTGGTTTCCTCACCCTCTTTCCCTTTGGTTTCCCTCCTCCGCCGTTAAAAGGTGGCCTGAAGCACCACTGACTGGTCCAAACACCCCACCAAAAGCAACAGAGGAAGCGGCGCTGTTCTCTTTGAGACTAGCCAACACTCTTTGCTGGACAGGGGTGTAGGCACTCGTGAACGCACCTAAACAAACTTTTCTTGTGTGAAAGTATTGGGTCCTGGGGCGGTGGGCTCAACGGGAGTGCCACCCTGTCAAGAAAGTCAGGATACTGGGGGCTGGAGGATCTAAGATAATCCTCGACTCACCGGGAAAGCTGTAAAAAAGGAGGGCGGTGTGAGATCACCATCTCGCCAAAAGGTACACCTGGTTCTGGTCTGTTCTGTGTCTGTTTGTGTATAAACTGTCAATATAATATGGGGGCCGATGAGTCAAAAGGAATCACTGTCCTGCCAAAAGGTACACCAGCAGTGTACATGTACCTAAATTGTAGTCCTTTTTACTTGCAAGTTTCTGAAAAAAATGGAATTGGTATACCAGGGATAATCCAAAATTATAATTTCACTTAGAAGGAAGCTTCGACCTTGACAAGATTGTGCACCTCAGAGGCGCACTTCTTGCCAACAAAGTCGGATAAGGTCAGTTTGATGCATACTTTTATTGGTGTAAGGAAACAGTAAAACAGCTCCATAAATCTCAAGTAGGGAGTCCCAAGGACTCCCAAGAAAAGCTTAAAACCCAACTAACGAAAGAAAAAGGAAACTGACTCTTTCCCATAACCCCGCTGGCCAGCAGATATCCCTCTACCCATCTAGACCCCTTCAGGATGGAGTATTCCCTCCGCACCTCCTGACGATCTTATAGACATGTTTCTAGAACGCAGGCAGTTTGCTGCTCCAGCACAGCCTATGCAAGCAGCTGCTGGAGCACCTCGCCCAGATGGAACTAGGCAGGGAGCTGCTGCCCAGCCCCCACAGGCCCCAAGGGCAAGAAATATTAAGTGCCTTAAGTATCAAAAGCCCTTATATGTACCCCTCAGACAGTGTCTCCTCGTACTGAGGAAATGTTCCCCTTGCACCAATTCCCGGGCACTGGTGCTTCGGGTCAGGAGACCTTGGTGTCTGTGCATGCACCTTGGTCTCCCACTGAATTGTATAACTTAATTAAAAAATTGTCCAAAAATAAAAGAAGACCCTTTTAAATTCCAAGGAGAATTAAAAACTGTCATGCACTGATACAACCCTACCTGAGCAGACTTAAACCAACTCCTGGAGGGAGTCCTGCCCAGGAAAACATTAAATCGCCTGTATCAGGCAGCCTGGTGGCCCATGGAGGACCCTGGCCATGACCAGGACACAACAAATAGGATTAGAAACAGGCTGTGGGAAGCAGTACTCACAGTCTGCCCCAAAAAAGCAGTTTGGGCCAAAATTAGCACCTGTAAACAAAGTAAAGAATCTAAATGAAATTTTAGCAGCTACCCAACACTATCACCACCACATTAAAACTAAGTTCATGACCCTCCAGCTCCAGGACATGCAGGGACCCCGCAATAGCCGCCCATTGAGGGGGAGAGGGAAAAGGCAAAACCAAGGTCCCCACCGTCCACCTCCCCGGGGACCCAGTGATGGCGCGTGTCACTATTGTGAACAGATGGGCCATTGGAAAAGAGAATGTCCCTACCGCCCTGGCCGCTCCACAAGCGGTAGGGGTGGGCAACGTTCTTGTGCCCCACTCTGTCTCTTCACCTCTGACCGTTTCTGTCAGTCCTCTATCTAACTATCATGTTTTCCTCCTCAGTCTTTGTTCACCGGTTAATCTTTTGGGAAAAGACTTGCTGTGTAAATTAAATTGTATAATCTGCTGTGCCCCAGATGGTGTGTATTTGGATGTGCCTGATCTCACTCACAGTGAGGTCCTGGCAGTTTTGCAGAAAGACACTCTAAAGGAGGAGACCGACCCCAGCCCTTCCTCGTTGCAACAGGAACTGATGGTTAAAGTCTCTCCCTCCTTGTGGGCCTTATGAGCCGATCATGCCAACCAGGTTGAGTGCATTGGGTCTGCCCAACCTGTTAAGATTCGCCTAAACCCAGCAAGACCCCTTCCCAAGGTGCAGCAGTACCCTCTATCAAAACAAGCCAAGGAAGAATCCAATCTGTTATCTCCTTAATTTAATAAGAAGTCATTATTCCTATGGTCAGTAAGTGTGACTCCCCCGTTTTATCGTGCTGTTCATGCTGTTGTTCTTCCTTCCTTTCCCATTGCCCCTTGTTCTGTTACTATTCTTTCTTATAATGCACCGGTGCTGAGGGGTTGTTATTGCCTCAAGAAAAGATTGTATTAAGTCCGGACATAAAGAATTAAGTTTATTATTAAATAAGATGCATCTAGATGTAATGTGTGTATGTAAATAGGTGTGTATAAATAAATAAAAGGGGGATTAGTCAAAAAAAACCCACCCTCTTTGCTAAATTGGTAGTGAAACAGTGCCTGTGCCCATGAAAAGAAATAATGCAACAAGAAAAAGGATCGGGCCCAGACAAGCAGGCAACCACAGTTTGAGAAAGTTGAAAGAAACAAAGTGAGAAGTTAACTCTGCAGTTACTGGAGGGAATTAAGCAGTAAAACTTTGTATAAATGTTAAAAGAAAATGTTATAAAAGAAAAATTCTTGGTTTCTTTGCAGCTATTCCTTTAGGAATGTCTGTAAATAATCCAGGCAAGAGGTTATTTAAGTGAAATCATTTGACTATGAAAAAGTTAGTTGAATTTGCTAAAAAACACTCCTGGTGTGTATAATCTTCGTTTAATAGGTTTAAGATGAATTGGTGTTGTTTTAGGGTTATAAAACCGAAAAATACTTTTGCCAAACAAAAGAAACTAGTATTGTTTAATTCTGGTATTTAGCATTTAATCCTTAAGGTGACTTAATGCTTTATAAGTGTAACCCTTCTGCCCATCTAAGTTGGCAGCAACAAGGGCCGGGTTCTGTATCTAGGGGTTCCGCTTCAATAACACAATGCAAAACCGGCTCGAGCCCCCACCCAGTGACCTGGGACAATTACATACCACCCCCTGGGTGCCTCTAAGAGGCAATACTTCCCCTCTCGCAAGCACGGAGTCTGAGTGTAACAGAAAATGTTTAATAACATGAGGTAAACGACATCAGCATTAAATTGGAAAAACACCACAACTAGAGTTCATAGACCAAACCATGAGCGAAGACCCACCCCAGCAAATTGGGCCGTGTCCTCTCCCGTTGGTTCTTGAAACCAGCGACCCAAGAATCACCAAAGTCCCAAAAGTCCGACAACCCCCCAAAGTCTCTGTCCCCGATCAGTGCAGCCCCAGAGTTCAAAAAAGGGGGGGTATGTGAGCAGGGTGTTAAGGGCCACCTTACGTGATCCGAGGCCAACCGGCTGCTTCTCCGTGGGGTTCCACCCAGCCTTCACCACGAACTGCTCCACTCCACCCGCAGTCCCACTCCTGCCGTCCCACGAACTGCTCTGGCAGCTGCTCCGCTCCGCTCACCGACCTGTGAGCTGTGCCGCTCCGCGCTGCTCCGCTCACCGACCTGTGAGCCGTGCCGCTCCGCGCTGCTCCGCTCACCGACCTGTGAGCCGCGCCGCTCCGCTCCGCTCACCGACCTGTGAGCCACTCCGCTCCGCTCCAGCCGTCCCTTGGGCCGCTCCCACAAGGCTCTGCTAGCTGCTCCTCCAGCCGCTCCACTCACCGACCTGTGAGTCGCTCAGCACCACTCCAACCGTCCCACAAGGCTCCACTCTGCTAGCTGCTCTGCCAGCCGCTTAGCATTATAGCTTCAGGCTCCCCCGCTAGTTAACACCGCCTCAGTGATCTCAGCTCTTTTGTGATTTCAGCTCCTAGTAGGGGAGCCCCAGTGCTAGTGCACCACTGGCCCAAAGTGACTTCAGTTCAGCAGTCTGTAACTAGACTTCTAATGGAATCAAAAGTTAGCTCTGATATTCAACAGTGGAGAGAGGAGGTAATGCAATTGGTGTTTCAACCCCTCAAAGAGGGGCCCATCCCATCAGGTACAAATACCTGTCCCCATCCTCTCTCCATTCACTGGGTTTTGTAACCCATGCCCCTTGACAAGCACATGCTACTTAGGTAATGGTGAATGACAGAAGGACTCACTCAGTCCTTCTGTCATACACAGTTCCACTGGCCTTGATTCACAGAATCAGGGTAACAAAACTTTATTCTTCCTGCCCCAATAACAGAGAAACTGGGGATCCCACACCAGCCAAAGTAACCACTTTGAGTTGCTGTTGTTTCATGCCAGGCGAGTGGGTGTGCCTATGCAAACAAGATCAGCCCCTGGAGTTCTTTTCCACACTCGCCATAATTCACCACCAGATGTCAGGGTAGAGCTCATCCTGACTCTGCTTACATAAGATTTAAATTATTTTAAATAAAGACCAAAGTTGTGGCTGCAGCAGGGCAGTCAAAGCCAGGAGAATGGAAAAAGATTTTAAATCTGTTTTGGTAACAAATAGCAAATAAAAGCTGCAATCAGTGCCCCACACTAAGCCTTAAGGTGGCTCTGTGTAATCAACTGTCACTTTGCCAAAGTGGAGCCAAAGTGGATTGTGTTTTCCTTTTCAAATCAATGTGTGTTTGAAAGCAGAAGTTAAAAGATAAAAGCCATTAAAACCTGACCTGCCTATAAAACAAATACAGGAAATTATGGGGAGTAATTTGAGTAATTCCTCAGTTTTGCCTGTAATCAGCAAGGGTATTTATAAAGAAAGAAATATTTTAAGCAATAATCTGCCAACCCCAAGGGGATAGAAATATGTTCTCTTTGTCTTTCAGGGGAAAAAAAAGGAAAATCTGATACCAACTGAAAAGCTGCAAATTGTTTTTGAGGTGATTGCTGAGTACACCTTACACCCTGATCACCTTTGGCGCTCCCCAGACGGCCGCCTTGTTGTGCCTCAGGTGCTCTGGCCCTATTTGCTCGCATGCATCACCAGATGGCACGTGTGAGCAAAGGGGGGGTTGATTGCTGCAGTTAAGTAAGACTTTTCCTCTGTGGCTCAGCACTACTGCCAGTAACATAATGTCGGTAAAGCTGTCAACATTAGTCAGGCAGCGCATCCCCCACCCTGGGGACCTTTTGTAAATATTCAGATTGATTTTATTCAAATGGTTAAATGTTGCAATTGTAAGTATGTGTTAGTTTTAGTAATGTATTTCCTTGTAAAAAGGCAAATGCCAAAAATTGTTTTAAAAATTTTGCTTAAAGATTTTGTATCACAATCTGGCATATCTGGACTAATTATAAAAGAGTTATGTGCAGCTTTACAGATCCAGTATAGCCAAATGCCCTTTGAAGGCCACTCCCAATCAAAAGACTGGACTCAGCCCTCATGAGATTCTAACAGGCACCCGATACGACTACCTGCTGCGCTCCCATTGGCCCTGGCTCAGATGAACATTCATTTAATGGATGACACAATTCTTGATTAACCCCAGGCACTAATGAAATGTGTTAGGTTTTTTATATATAGGTGAAAAAAATACACCCAAGGATCCTGAGCAACCCTGCCATTGCTGGAACCAGGAGACTGAATCTATATAAAGGTCCAACAGCAAAAGACCGCCCTGGTCCCGCGCTGGAAAGGCCCATCCCAAGTCCCGTTAACTATGAACACTGTGAAGTGCCAAGAAGTGACTGCCTAGACCCACGCTTTGCACTGCAAAAAGGCCCCTGCACCTTAAGATGATTCTCCGACTGATGATCGGCTGTCTCTCCTTCAGGTGCTGCTATTTCTTCTGGACAACAGGAGAAAAGGACAAGGTGAAGTGCTAGTAATCTATCTCTTGTCCACTGACAGACCTACTATGCATTTGGACTTTGCTAGAAGAACCAAACCATTACAGGGTGATGTGCTAGTAACCTCTCCCCTGCATAATGCTAAACCACGGCTGTTCCAAGAAAGAAGAAGGAACACTCGCTATACTGAAACCACCAAAGTCCAGGAATTCCTGACTATAAAATACATTAAGAATTGGCCCTGGTATAAAAAACAAAGTATTATACATTGGCAGGGGGGGACTTGTGGGAGCCATTCTTGGGAATGTGATATTAATTGGGTCTTGGGGTTTATTCCACAGGCTACACCCTGTGTTTTTGGACAAGTACCATCGGCATGTATTGCCCTCCCTAATTGGCTTCCGGATGACGTATACCAAAAACACCTTGTTGCCCCAAGCATTCCTCCCACCATAGCCACCACCCCTGTGGTTTATTCAAACACAAATAGACCTGTGCAGTCTACTGAAATCCACTGGCCAAGACCCTCCCATCTCAGTGATTTGTTAGAATTTTGTTCAAGAAAGCTATTTTTTAACATTTGAAATAGGTTTTATGAACGAACCATTGAATGGAAAACAAATGGAATGGTGGAAATAGAAATGTATGACAACACTACCAAAGAACCCCGAAAATCGGAACTTGAAAGTACTGGATTTTATAGAGGGGTAGATATGATGGCCATTCCTGGAATTTGTAAGACCTTAACTGGAAAGGGTCCCTTTTTTTATTTAATCACCCAATTAGTAGATGGTCAGATATATACCCAAAGACTCTGCTCTGTCACTAGGAATTTTACCTGTACTCAAATAATCCCCGTGACCAATAATGTAACCTGTACCCTATTGCAATATGCTTCTTCCTATGCCCTTGATGTTAATGCCTCACAAAAATATATAACGGTATCCAGCCAGCAAATGTGGAATAAGACTACCCCAAAAAGAGATGTGTCAGGATACCAATGGATCATAATTAATGCTATACTGGGGACCATAAAGTTCATGCTGTCCTTATCCAGTTTTCAAATTACCTTTACATATCCAAATTGCATAAAAAGGAGCTGCCATTCGGCTAGCACAACAAAGGGTCTGGGCTTCTCCCAAAAAGAAAAGAGATTTGGCTGGACACCTATGGAATGGTACAAATAGCGTAGCTGCAATCTGGAATATCCACAAAAGCCAACAGCATGAGGAAAAATTAGGCCAATTGGAAAAGGCCACTGGGCTTATTACAGGAGCACAGTTAACTAAGGTGCAGGCTGGACTGGGTGAATTGCATGTTATTTCCGCCCTTAGCTCTATAACCCAGAAGTTGCTGACAGCGATGGTATTGAATATCACTGGAGCTGGGAAGGCATTGCAGTGGGACTTGGCATGTTCAGAAATTCAAGATTTCCTGAATGACCAACTAATGGCCATTCAGAGTGATCTAGAGCACCAGGCCTGGCCTACTGCCCTTACAGATACCTCAGGAGTACCATCTAATCTGTGGCCATGGAGGCAAACTTGGAGATTTTCTGGGTGGAGGTGTGAACAGTCACAGTGTTCCTTCCAAGCCTATGGACCAGTTAAAGGGGTGTGGGCCCCCACTTACCAAATCCTTCCGGGTCCATGGGGAGGATGCATGTGGGATGGGGTAATTCACCAAGACATTTGGGAAATAAAGCCACCTGGTATGCCTAACCAATTTATAATTAGTGCTCCTGAAATAACACCCAATATTTGGATTGGGATAGGAAACCAATGGACACTCTGGCCATTAGAACCCCCACAGCTGCAATGCATACATAAATTCAAACCAGGGGAAATTGTCACTGTCCATGACAATGTTTGTTGGGAGGGTATGGGACTAGGAACCCACCTGACAGGAAACATGATCTTCCCGGTAATAACAGTTGTGTATTTGTTAAGGCCCATATCATATACAACGCCCATTTTAACCTCACTACGATCGCGGGCAGTGATATTATCTACTGGCCTGCAGATAAAAATTTGCAATCCACTCTCAGGTATCAAATGCCCTTTAACTGGACGACCCTGGTGCCCGACGGTTTCCAAAATCTGGAATCTGGATTTCTGACCTACAAGGGCAAATTCATATCCTTGGAAAATGTATATCAGGTAGAAAAAGGTGCCTTTCAGACAGCCTATAGACTGTCTTCTTTGTGTACTAGTCGGGATTTGCTGTGTGCAGTAACCAAAATGATACGCGAACCCCATCATATTGTTACATTGAGTGGGCTAACACTTGTGGTGATGTTGCTTGGTTTGGGACAGTGCCTTTGCTGTTGCTGCTGTAAGGTATATTGCTGTGCTTGTAATTTTTTTTGCTAGGCCCAGCACAAGGGAGCAAGTGGCATTGATGATTGTTAATGACATTTTTGACAAAAGTTGGGATGACAAAAGGGAAAAGGAAAGGAAGGAAATCAATGGGCTCGTGAATGTGGAAGCTTAGACCAAAGATGGCGCCAAAGGAGGGAAATTGTGGAGGAAAATGGCCTAAGGCCTAAACTTTGGTCAAGTGAACTGTATGTATGGTCTGGGGAACTATATGTGTGGCCTGGAGGAAGGAGGAAATGGGAGGGAGATAGAAAAAGAAGGGTAAAGAGAAATCATAAAAGCAGAACTAATTGTAGAAACTATAAAAGCAGAACTAACTGCAGAAATTATAAAAGTAAAATTAATCTTTTGTAACAGCTTATGATTAATAGCTGCTAGGTGACAAAGCAAGAAACCGCAAAGGGCAAAAGTAAGGAAAAACAGAAAAGGCTTGCTTTGCTTTATTCCTTATATGAATGTAAAACTTTGAGGAAGTATATGTAATTTTTATGGTTTTATCCTATATAAGCTCTTGCATTTTATCTGTCGGGGGGGTTCGGCTGCCTTGGCTGACTTCCCCATGCATGCATGTTTGATTGATCAATAAAGGAGCCTCAGGCTCTCTGATCCAAATCAACCATGTGTTCAATTTTCCACAACAGCAGTAAGGGAGAGGGGGCTCAGGGAGTACGGGTGGAGAAATGGGGAAGGGCTCTGCAAACCCCTGAGCCCAGCTCTGCAAACATTCATGGACTTTCTGACAGGGCCGCCCAGAGGATTCAGGGGGCCTGGGGCAAAGCAATTTCAGGGGCCCCTTACATAAAAAAAATTGCAATACTATACAATACTATATTCTCATGGGGGCCCCTGTGGAGCCTGGGGCGAATTGCCCCACTTGCGCCTCCCCCTCCCATGGGGGGCCCTGGGAAAAATAAACCTTCCGCATCTCGGCACAAACCCAGTTTTGAGAAAACTTCTTCACAAGGTATCACTGGTTCTCAGCATCAGCTAGTGCTAAAAGGCACTAAAGCTCATTAAAAGGGTTGGACAAATATTTTGCGTCAAAACTTTTTTTGGATCGAAAACTAGGGGTTTTTAAAAAGCAGAAAAAATCACGGACAATGTCTGCTTTCCTTCAAAATTTGTGGTTTTTTTAATTGAAAAGCTGAAATTAGTCTGCCAATATCTGAATATGGTTTGGGGGTTCAGAAGTGTGTGGCCAAATATTTGCTGCTTGCTGTGTTTGATTGTTTAAAGAAACAATAAACAAATTCTACTTAAAAAAAAATCCAAAACTTTTGAACCACTTCAGCTTGTGACCAAACGCCTGAGCCCATCAGTCAGAGATTTTTCCAGGTTTCTGATACTCTGCTGGCTTCCTTGACTCATATCTGTCTCCATAACTTTGGGTTAATTTAGGTCAGAACATAAGAACAGCCATACTGGGTCAGACCAAAGGTCCATCCAGCCCAGTATCCTGTCTACCGACAATGGCCAATGCCAAGTGCCCCAGATGGAGTGAACCTAACAGTTAATGATCAAGTGATCTCTCTCCTGCCATCCATCTCCATCCACCCTCTGCCAAACAGAGGCTAGGGACACCATTCCTTACCCATCCTGGCTAATAGCCATTAATGGACTTAACCTCCATGCATTTATCTGTTTCCTAGAGACTGGCTCCATGGGGTCCCTCACAAACTGGAGATGGTTACTGTGGGTTTGTCTTTAGTATAGTTTATGTACATATTCCACGAACTGAGCATTTGAGCTTGTTCCAGAATCTGGGATGAGCCTATGTTGTGAAAACTGAAATGCTCAAAATAGCATGCATGTGAATGGACACAGGTTGCTAAAATTAAATTAACGCAGGGGGTCTCAAACTGGGGATCGGGACCCCTCAGGGGGTCATGAGGTTATTACTGGGGTTGCGAGCTGCCAGCTTCCACCTCAAACCCCGCTTTGCCTCCAGCATTTATAATAGTGTTAAATATATAAAAAAGTGTTTTTAATTTATAAGCGGGGGGAGTCACACTCAGAGGTTTGCTATGTGAAAGGGGTCACCAGTACAAAATTTTGAGAAACACTGAATTAACCCCTCTGAAGCCTCAGGGAATGCAAGGGAGGGGGGTCTCCCTTGGTAGGGTTGGGAAGGAGGTAGGTGGTGTAGGATATTGTTCTTTTCATATGATCCCTCCCCCAGTGGCTAATTTTAAATGAAGCTACCCTCCCCTGACATGAATCTCCCTATGGCACTGAAATTAAATATAGACTATGATTTGGCATTTGAAAAGTGAAAGGGACGGCAGCCCTAATGGAAAAGCTAACAGCTTGGCTCTTCTGCAAGCCTCAAACTGCTGATGAGCTTTAGAGTAGGGAAGGCTGTGCCTCCCAAACAGCCTGGCCCTGCCCCCTATCTGACCCTCACCCACTTCCTGCCCCCCGACTGCCCGCCCCCCTCAGAATCCCTGACCCATCCTGCTCCTTGTCCCCTCACCGTCCCCCAGAAACCCCCCCCCAACCACCACCCCGGGACGCCACCCCCACCAATGCCCCCTGCTCTCTGTCCCCTGACTGCCCCAACCCCATGCAGCCCCCCTCCAAGTCCTGACAGACCCCCAGAATGCCCATGATCCAACCCCCCCTTTCTCTGTCCTCTGACTGCCCCCCCACCTCTGCCCCCTCCCTGCCCCTTATCCAACCTCCCTGCCCCTTATACAATCCCCCTGGGCCAGGGCCCCTTACCCCCAGCTCCCCCCTCACCTGGAGCCTCAGCGCGCCGCATCCAGGAGCGTCCCTGGAACTCATAGCCCCACCCCCTTACCACGCGGCTCCGAGCGGGGAGGAGCTCAGGCTCCGCCGGAGCCAGGGATGCGCCTGGGTGCGCTGAGGCTCCGGGGGAAGGGCAGAGCCAGGGTCGGACCAGGGCCGGGGCCGGGGCGGGAGCCTCAGCCCTTCTCTGTGGGGGCCCCTGTGGACTCCGGGGCCTGGGGAAAATTGCCCCACTTGCCCGCCCCTCTGGGCGTCCCTGCTTTCTGATCTTTTCTGCCTGTTGTGGCATTTCCGTTCTATGCCCAGTTTGGTATGTGCCTTGTCTTTATCTTTGTTCTGTGTGTTGTGGATGTCACTGTGTACATTGTGATTTACATTACAAGCATTTCACAGGCTTTGCTATCCTCTTCCACCACTACAAGCCTTGTGGAATCTGTTTTGGGTGAGTGTCAGGAGGAAAGGGGCTGAAACTTGGTGAACTTGCTAGTTTATGCTTGTGGAGGCAGAATGGGTTTGTTAGTCACTGACAAAAGATAAAAACCTAACCAGCCACTGTCTGTCTCCTCCAGCGTTCTAGACCAAGCACCTGCACCAGCTATCTCCACTGTAGGTTCCTTCAGATGTTCTAGATTCAAGTGGCAAGCAGCACTGGGTTGGGAGAGGAGCAGCTCTTGCAAGCGGTTGCGCAGGATTTGACTTTGGGGGCTGCAAGGAGTCGTCTGACCCTGCCATTGTAGTGTACAGGAATAGGGCAGTATAACAAGATAGGCATCCTCCCAGTCCACAAAGGACCTGCGGCCATTCCCAAAGCCTCTTCTAGGCAGCTTTGCTGTCCCAGTCTTAAGCAAAACAAACAGTTCCTCAGCTCAGTCTCGCCTACAGTCCCTGGAGGATTTTTCCCCTCCCAGGGATCTCTGCCAGTCCTGCTTCCTGCAGCTCCCTCACTCTGATTCAGTGTCATATAAAACCTAATCTGGGTCAGCTGATGCAGCACATGAGCACTGGCCCTACTCCCTCATAGAGGCCTTGTCAACCTGTGACAAGAACTATCCCTTTAAATTGTTTGAGCCCTCTCATGGCGCTTACTGTGTTCTGGTTTAGAAGCTGCCAGACCTCAATCAGAGCAGTGTGTATCTAGCTGGGCCTTGCACGTTTCTGTATGGTTAGTAAACATGGTAACTTGGGACCCAAGTGGGCCGAGGTGAGTTCCTCATATTGCCATTTTGTGGGGTAAGCAGCAGTAGACACAACAGTCACATCAGGAGCCCATGTCTCTGGGCTGAAACCCTGGACCTGTTGAAATCAATGGACGTTTTGCGTTGGCGTCACTGGAAGCTGGGTTTCGCCCCTGGTTCTTTTACAGTCAGAGCTGAACCTGACAAACCGTGCAAATGATGTTGTCTGGGGAATTCTAAGTATCATCTTCCAAAGCAGCTCACCAATTATTAAAAGCGTTCCAGGAATGCTGGTGCTCCCCTTGTCACTCCCTGTCCATCTAATAGCAAGGAGGGAGAAGAAGAGACCCCATAATTTCTTCAGAAGGAAAAAACTCAGACATTTTTGATGCTTTACCTGGCTGTTTTATTTAATCATTCATCAGCCAAGATCTCTGGGCAGAATTCAGTTACGATGACAGACCTAGAATTATATAGAAACAACACTGATCTCCAAAATGCAAGAATAAAGAAGGTTACACAGTTGATAGGGAAAGTACAGCATGCTGGTGGCAAATCTTAAAACAGCATCTACAATTACTAGGATCCAAGAAAGGAATAATTCCATGAGTGACTTAAACCTGGAAGGGAGGTTCTTCCAAGGAGGGTATTCCTCAACCCACCATTTCCGTGAACGGACAAGTTTTAGAGGGGTTGTCCTTCTCCACCACCGAGTAGCTGCAGGACTCCTTATGGAAGATGAGTTTACATTTCTTTTCGTCAAAGCCAGCAGGACGAGAAAAGCTAACATTGGGAAGGAAAACAAGCATTGGTATGAGACGTGTCAGGCTAACTCTGACCACAGCTAAACACAATCAATCACTAGGCCATGGGGCAGCTTTCCAGGTGTGTCCTCACTATCTTTGAACTGGCAATTTGTTTTAAACCAAAACCCCCTGTAAATAGAGACAGCCCCTGCCTCAGAGAGTTTACAAGCTCAGTGTGAAGCTACAGATAATCATGGGATAAAACAAATAGAACAAGGAAGTGATATTAGTCAGCAAGATAGACAATGATCCCAGCAAACCAGCTGTCTAGCAAGTGTTGAGCATTTTGTACATCACAGCAGAGAAGAGTTTTACTTCAGTGGGAACTCTAGATGTCCCCCATCACCGTGACATCTGAAAACCTCACAACCGCTAATACTTTGATTTTTCCAACACCCCTGAGAGCTGGGGAAGTGCTACTAGCCTCATCTTATGGCTAGGGAAATGAGGCTCTCAGAGACTTAGGTCCAAACCCTGCAGGGTATTTAGGCTCCTAACGTCCGTTATTTCAATGGAAATTAGGTGCCTTCTTGAGGATCTGGTCCCAGGCAACTTTGCCCAAGGTTACACACGAAATTTGTGTCAGAGCAGTGTATTGAACATGGGTTTCCCAAAGTACTACGCAAGAGTGCTAACTACTGGACCATCCTGCCTCTCTGAAAAATTGAGGTATTACATCCCCTCTGATCATCAAAAATCTGATGGGCATTTTTCACAAAGGGAGCAATACTAGACCCAATTTCAATTAACTCCATTCTTCAAGCTTAAATGCCCCATATCATTTCAGCTGCACAAATTATTTCTCATTACTTCCTTGTGGTTTTAGCCACCTGTGACCATCTTCTACCCCAATGTAAACCAAGGATTTGCCAGTGTCATGAGAAGTTCTAAAAAAGCCATGCAACATACAGCCATGCAACAAGATGAGTGCCCAGCAAGGCTACCTCCAACACCAGGGGGTAAGATGTAAGCTAAGGAGAATGCAGCCATAGGCCTAATGGGTGGTAAAGCCAACAGTCATGATAATGTTAAGAGTGATCAAGTGATTTTCCCCAGGGCTATGACGAAGACCAGGAAAACAGACCTTGGTGGAGTTTGTTTATTCAGAGTATGGATGGCAAGAGCGTCACTGTGGTTTTCACAGTGGAAACGTTGCTACTGGGTTCTGTTGAACTTACGTGGAGCAGCAGCCTATTCCCTCCTCTCCGCAGGTGCAACTGTGGCAGTCCTTAATCCACGTGGCACCATATAGATATTCTTTTCCATCTTGAATACAACCTGCAATATGCAAATAAAACGAAATAAAACCCGACCCTTCACTTAAACTTCAACATCAGACCAACAACTTCAACTGTCTGTGCATGTTGCAAGTAAACTTCAGGCCTCTGCAGGCAGAATGCCATTAATTCCGCTCTTGTGCCCACCTGAATGACATTTCAGCCTCGTTTACTACTTAGAACATAAGAACGGCTATATTGGGTCAGACCAAAGGTCCATCTAACCCAGTAGCCTGTCTTCCAACAGGGGCCAATGCCAGGTGCCCCAGAGGGAATGAACAGAACAGGTAATCAACTGATCCATCCCCTATCATCCATTCCCAGCCTCTGGCAAACAGAGGCTAGGGACACCATCCCTGCTCATCCTAGCTAGTAGCTATTGATGGACCTATCCTCCATGAATTTCTCTATCTTTAAGAGCATGAGCTTGTTTTCTCCATTTTCTGCCCTTCTGGGATGAATCTTTTGTGACAATAAGCAGTAAACTAGCTAGGATCATATCCTGCCATTGTGGTGCATTCAAAACTATCATCAACTCCGATGGGAGTTGTCAAGTGCAAAATGATGGCAGCATCGCTCCATCTCTTCCAAAATCAACGGAAACCCTCTGGAGACCCACAGCTTTGGAAGGAGCACACTGTGGGTTCGTGTCTTTGATTCCTTGGAGATAGAACAGAGTTGGGACACTCCAGCTAGACTGGATGGTGTCACTATGCAGAATTGGAATGCACACAAGCTACTTGCTTGAGCTAAATCCATTAGAAATTGGCCATGTGTGATGCCTTTGTGTACTCCTCTTGCCAGCTACCTGTCACTCTAAAAACATAATTTTGTGGGGTACCCTACATTCCCCTCTTTCATACGCTTCCTGGCTATTCACAGTGGCAGTCAGCTAATATAGAGCAATCCAGAGAGCTGTTTTGGTTCTCACCTTGGGTAGATTTCTGTAGGCTATCTGGTTCAAAAAAACAGTATGCATCACATAGTGTCACCAAGATGCCAATGGCAAGAAGGAAACCCAGGAAGCACTTCTGTAAGAGGGAGATAAGGCCCGTGGCAAGGATTAGGTGGCTTTTCAATGGTTACCAGCTAAAGCTGGTTCATTTCTACAGAATCAAACAAAATCTTGGTAAAAAACAAAATTAAAAAATGAGGCCATTCCAAAGAGGACACACAAATAATAATAATAATTAATAATAATAAAAAACTCAGTAAGCAAGTGATCAGTGTTACTCTGAATGGTCTCCCGGCCCGGACCTCCACTCCCCATTAAAGATGCAGCGCACAAAAAATTGAATCATAACATTTCCCCTTCATTTATAAATCTACAAACACCACAGAAACTGCCACATGGCCTGCAAAACCTGTGCTCATCAAGACCCTGTGAAATTCTGCCTGCCATGAGACCTGTAATTTGCACAGGTACAAACCAGAGCAGAATTTGGCCTCTGTTCATTATCCATCTTTTGCAGAATGCCTAAACATTGGCCAGCTTTCACAACCTCATGAAAATAACAGACTGCTGGAAAAGGATACCACCTCGTATAGCTGAAGATGACTAAAGGGACTAATGGTGGAATTTTCCATTTGTAACTTCTGATTGCATGGCTCTAAATATCTCCAGAATCGGAAAGGCTTTTACAAAGATAACTTTTCCCAAGAATAAAATAACAATAATAAATTAAATAAATTAAATAAATTAATGGAGATATCCCATCTCCTAGAACTGGAAGGGACCTTGAAAGGTCATCGAGTCCAGCCCCCTGCCTTCACTAGCAGGACCAATAATCAAAAGACCCACAGATTTACCTGGGCAGCTCATAGCAAACAAACAGAATTCATTGTCATTTTCATAAAATTATAGCCAGTGTCTTAATCTCATGATGGATTCCTGCAGGTATTCAGTAAAATATACCCACGTTTAGTCAGGTGATTCTCTCGAATGCACCCAGATAGCAAGTTTAAAACAAATAGTGCATGATAGGGCTATCAACTTTGGAAACCTGAATCTTTGATTTACTGTTGCAAAATGTGAGCTTCCAAAGAGGTCAGAACCTGTGGGAAATTTTTTGCAGTGAATTTATACATTGTGTGAAAACAAGTATTTTGCAAGGCCTAATATTGAACAAGTTTAATATATATAAGTCTGTTCTGGGGAGACTTTTGCAGAAATTCCTGAAATTTGTCCGGTTGGTAATAGGAAGTTTTGGCTCGGCAAGGCACTATATAAAGTTTCACTTTGTTTGGCTGGATTGGAAGCTCTCTGACAGTCTCACGCCTAGAGCTCGTTGGGAATGTTCTGATCAAACTGACAATTGTTGACCCCAAAATTTTCTGGGAAAACATATCAGGTTTGATCACTGCTTAATTTGTAATGAAAGAAGTGCTGGGGCTCAAGCAAATTTTTATGCTTGTAGCTGATGGAGCAAGCCCTGAGGTGCTGGGATTATAAACTGCCAAGCCTAGAGGTGCCAAGGCTCAGCCCTGGCAAGCCCCGGCACAAATTAAGCTCTGAGTTTGATGTACTTTGGATAAACCACAGGCACAGTTCTGACAGAAAACGGCTTGATTTCCTGCCAGACTGGTGGATTGCATGGGAGCCCACCTTTCTAGAGTCTGTGGCTCTGGAGTATCCCCAACATGCAGATTGCCCCGGGGCTGAAGATCTCAGGGCTCCCTGCTGCAAAGCAGGAAGCCCTGGGAGCTCTGACTCAAGCTGGGATCAGGATCTCTGCCGTGGAGCTGGGAGCGAGAAACCCTGGGGGCTCAATAGTCACTGATGTGCAACAGGGAAACTGATGAGAATCATGTCTAGGCCTGGGGAGCATGTTTCATTTCAGAAACTTCACCTGCCAGTGTTTCCAAAATGAATATTTTATGGAATTTCTGGTTCACAGGACATTTTTTAATTTGGTTTTGTTCCAATTTAGAATGAAGCCAAATTTTAGCACATTGAAATGTCCCCAAATCAGAAATTCTGAGTTTTGGCCAGTGCTGCTCACACCAGCAATAAGTAAACACCGTTTCTGCTGATGTGCTAGCAGTGTGAGCCCTTCAAGATAAGCTTACATATCTTAGAGATGGGGACAGATGCGGTATAATGACAAGAAAAGTGGCAGCATTCCACTCCTTCGGCTGCTGTGCTGTCTCAAAGACCTCAAAGATTTCACATGAGACATCAGGGCTAGGCATTGCCTCTTTCACAGGGTTGCAGTTGAGTTAAGGGATGGATTGTGGCCTACTGGTTGGAGCATGAAACGGGGGGTGAGGTGTTCTGAAATCCATTGCCAGCTCTTGAACTGAACCATGTCGGTGCTGAGATGCTACAGCAATGAGTGCTATAGAAAAACCTAAGAGAGTTGGACCTAGTGGATGCTGAAGATAAAAAAAAACCTCACGTCTAGAATCCTGCTGAAAAGCTCTTAACCTTCAGGACACAGTCAAAGCTTGAATACTTTATAAACATCTCTACTTTTTTTCAAACTACCTGGAAACCCAGCAGAAGTAACATTTCTGTCCATGTCTGACAGAAGCTGTTTTTCCCTTTCAGCTACTTAGATTGTAACTGTGATGGTGTGTGCGATCCTTTCCACAGGTGACGGGCTTCCCCAGGAATTGCTCATTTTTAGAATGATGTTTCCATCACATGGAATAAATATGCTGCTTCTTCCCACAACCACAATAGCCCTTTTAGGAGTGAGGTCCATAGACAGTCACACTGTGCCGGCTGCACCCAGGCTAACTCAGCTATTATTACTGGTACTGGCAGCTAACTGGGCATCTCCATCCCCACCCCCAAACAGCATCCATGACACTCATATGGGATATGGGAGACCATGTATCAAATACCTGCTCTGGAGCAGAGACGTTAACCCAGGTCTTCCACTTCCCAGGTGAGTCCCCTTACCACCAGGCTCCTGGCAGGTGGGTCTCTCTCACGCTCTCCTGTTTTAAGCTGTCCCACTTGGTATTCATATTTAAATAGTCATTGGAGCAGGGACTGAAACGCAGGTGTCCCCTCTCAGGTGAGTGCCGGCCAGTTCCTCCATGATTCTACGAATCTAGCCCTTTGTTTCTAAATTTCATCTCCTTTACTTAACAAGCATGAAACAGAAACGGAACATTTTCTTTAGGGTTGAACAAATGTTTCATTTGACTTGGGAAAAAAAATTCTCCCATTTCATTTCACCTGAAAAAATTCTTTCAATTTCCCCTCCACTCCCCCCACACGTCCAGCAAACTTGCAAGGGATGGACTGCAAGTCCAAGTTACTTGCAAAGCTCTGCCTTGGTTGCTTGCCCACTTCCTATTCTTTTGTTTCACCTGCAATGTTCTATCGCTCCTGCTGCTGTCTCACAGGTAACAGAGATTTCATAAGAAGCATCCTTGCCAAGACCTCCCTGTTTGCCCCTAATGCTAAGGTTAGCACAATGAGCAGAGGTTGCATGCAGGAATGCAGTTGTACCAGTCACTTCCCACCTGGTGCTGAAAGTTTAGCATTAGGAGAAAACTTGAGATAAAGAAGGGATTATTTCAACAAAGGGTCTGTCTTCAAATGTACTTGTCCCCTCACCTCAGCTTTGTCCCCTAATGCTCTGAAGTAGGAGTTGTTATGCAGTATATTCCGAATGATGCCTAATAACTGCTGTACTGGTGTCCTGTTTCCAGTGAACTGATAATGCCAAGCTAATGTCATGCCAGCCAATGAACTGAGGTTGCTTAGCTGCAATGGGTAGCACTGCTTTGAGGTATAGGGTTTCAAAGCGTGTCTCAGGGTAGTTGGGTGCTCCTTAATCCAAGGCCCTGGGATGTGATAGAGAGGTACCGAACTGAGCCTTGTTGATCATGTCTGCCTTGCATGTGTGTTCCTGCAGCATTGATTTAAATGCCTCAAATACATTCCCAGCATACACCTGGCACAGTCTAAAACCAGGGATGGTTTCTCTTGGGGCAGACTCTTCTTTGGACTGTAGAGTGTAGAGGACACCCTCAGCACAGTACCCCCCAGCTACAGTATCACACCCTTTTAAAGTGTGACCTTTCCTTGTGGGCGTAGCCCAGTGTCTGCTACAGCTGGAGAAGAGTGTTTCCCTCTCCCAGTGTTCATGGTGGTGATAGACTGTCAGACCACTTCCCAACAACCCATTCAGTGAAGACAGGATCTGGAGGGGAAGGGCAGTGCCCTACCCTGTGGATATTGCCACAGATAAGTGAGTCCCAGTCTTGTCTCCCCCACTACTCTTCCTCCCTTTGCACTCTTTGGCCTGGTCTACACTATGACTTTAATTCGGATTTAGCAGCGTTAATTCGAATTAACCCTGCACCTGTCCACACAACGACGCCATTTAATTCGAAATAAAGGGCTCTTTAAATCGATTTCTGTACTCCACCCCGACAGAGTAGCGCCAAAATCGATTTTAGCATTTCGAATAAGGGTTAGTGTGGCCGCAATTCGATGGTATTGGCCTCCGGGAGCTATCCCACAGTGCACCATTGTGACCGCTCTGGACAGCAATCTGAACTCGGATGCACTGGCCAGATAGACAGGAAAAGCCCCGCGAATATTTGAATTTCATTTCCTGTTTGCCCAGCATGGAGAGCACAGGTGATCACAGATGTTGTTGCTCATCAGCACAGGTAACCATGCAGGCCAATAATCGAAAAAGAGCACCAGCATGGACCGTACGGGAGGTACTGGATCTGATCGCTATATGGGGAGAGGATTCAGTGCTAGCAGAACTTCGTTCTAAAAGTCGAAATGCCAAAACTTTTGAAAAAATCTCCAAGGGCATGATGGAGAGAGGTCACAATAGGGACTCAGATCAGTGCCGCGTGAAAGTCAAGGAGCTCAGACAAGCCTATCAAAAAACAAAGGAGGCAAACGGTCGCTCTGGGTCAGAGCCGCGGACATGCCGCTTCTACGCCGAGCTGCATGCAATTCTAGGGGGGGCCGCCACCACTACCCCACCTGTGACCGTGGATTCCGGGTCGGGGATAGTCTCATCAGCTACACCTGAGGATTCTGCGGATGGGGAAGAGGAGGAGGAGGAGGACGAGCTTGCAGAGAGCACCCAGCACTCCGTTCTCCCCAACAGCCAGGATCTTTTTCTCACCCTGACTGAAGTACCCTCCCAACCCTCCCAAGCCAGTATCCAAGACCATGACCCCATGGAAGGGACCTCAGGTGAGTTTACCTTTTAAAATATAAAAATTGTTTTAAAAGCAAGCGTTTTTTAATGATTACTTTGCCCTGAGGACTTGGGATGCATTCGCGGCCAGTACAGCTACTGTAAAAGTCTGTTAACGTGTATGGGGATGGAGCGGAAATCCTCCAGGGACATCTCCATGAAGCTCTCCTGGAGGTACCCCAAAAGCCTTGCCACAAGGTTTCTGGGCGGTGCAGCCTTATTCCGTCCCCCATGGTAGGACACTTGACCACGCCATGCTTGCAGCAAGTAATCTGGTATCATTGCCTGACAAAGCCTGGCAGCATATGGTCCCGGTGTTTGCTGGCATTCAAGCAACATCCGTTCTTTATCTTGCTGTGTAATCCTCAGGAGAGTGATATCGCTCATGGTAACCTGGTTGAAATACGGGAACTTAATTAAGGGGACAGAGGTGGCCGTTCCTACTGGGCTGTTTGCCTGTGACTGAAAAGAAATCCTTCCCTGCAGTTAGCCAAGCGCAGGGGGGGAAATTGGCCCTGAGCTTTTTGCATTTGGCTAGCAGGGATCTTCCCTGTTACCAGCCACGCGGTGGGGGGAGGGGTACAGTGATCATCCCAGAGAATTCATGGCGGGGGGTTAGTTTGGTTCCTGCAGGTATCTTCCCTGATACCAGCCACGCGGTGGGGGGAGGGATAAAGCGATCATCCAGAGAATTGGATGGGGGGGTGGTTAGTTTGTTTTCTGCTGCTGCTGAATGTTAACAGGAAAACCGCAGCACTCAACGGGCTTTGCTTGGTATGTGGGAAAGGAGGGCGCAGAAGCCGAAAGACAACGGCTTACCATGGCCGCATGCAAGCCGAATTCTGTTGCCCGGACCTGTGATCTCTAGCAGCAAAGCCACAGGCACTCAATATTAAGAGGCAAAATGCGACCTTGCACAGAAATCACATGTGCTATGTAATGTGAATAATGTTGGTCACCGTGAAAGAGTATAAGCATTGTTCTGCAAAATGTATCTTTTTAAAAAATTCTCTCTTTTTTTCCCTCCCTACAGCAGCTGCAAATTCTTCAAGCCTCCCTCCTCCATCCCGAAGGCTATCACAGATCAGGCGTCGGAAAAAGAAGACGCGAGACGAGATGTTTGCAGAAATCATGGAATCCACCCGCAGTGACAGAGCTCATCTGAATGAGTGGAAGGACACGGTTTCAAAGTATAGGAAAGAAGCCAGTGAACGTGAGGACAGGAGGGACCAACATGAGGACAGGAGGGACCAACATGAGGACAGGAGGGACCAACGTGAGGAGAGGAGAGACGCTCGAGATGAGAGGTGGCAGCAGAAAGATCAGAGGAGGCAGGATGCAATGCTGGGGCTGCTGCGTGAGCAAACAGACATGCTCCGGCATCTGGTGGAGCTTCAGGAATGGCAGCAAGAAAACAGAGTGCCGCTACAGCCCATGTATAACCCCCCTCCCCACTCCCCATGTTCCATATCCTCCTCACACAGACGTGTAAGAACGTGGGGGGGGGGAGGCTCCATACACCTTCCCATTCCACCCCAGTGGACAGCCCAAGCAAAAGGCTGTCATTTTTTTAACCTTTTTTTAGTGGCCTTTTCCTTCCCACCGATCCTCCTCCCAAACCCCACCCGGGTTCCCTCCCTCTTTTTATAATCTATTAATAAAGAATAAATGATTTTTAAACGATAGTGACTTTATTTGGTTTGAAAGCAAGCTGGGGGAAGGGGGAGGGTGGGTTCCTTACAGAGAATGAGTCAATAAAGGGGGCGGGTTTTCATGAAGGAGAAACAAACAGATATTTCACACTGTAGCCTGGCCAGTCATGAAAATGGTTTTCAAAGCTTCTCTGATGCACAGCGCTTCCTGGTATGCTCTTCTAATCGCCCTGGTGTCTGGCTGCGTGTAATCAGCAGCCAGGCGATTTGCCTCAGCCTTTCACCCCGCCATAAAGGTCTCCCCCTTACTTTCACAGAGATTGTGCGGCACGCAGCAAGCAGAAATAACAATGGGGAGATTGGTTTGGCTGAGGTCTGAGCGAGTCAATAATGATCACCAGCGACCTTTTAAACAGCCAAATGCACATTCTACCACCATTCTGCACTTGCTCAGCCTGTAGTTGAACAGCTCCTGACTCCTGTCCAGGCTGCCTGTGTATGGCTTCATGAGCCATGGTATTAAGGGATAGGCTGGGTCCCCAAGAATAACTATTGGCATTTCAACATCCCCAACGGTTATTTTCTGGTCCGGAAAGTAAGTCCCTTGCTGCAGCCCTTTAAATAGAGTAGTGTTCCTGAAGACGCGAGCGTCATGAACCCTTCCCGGCCAGCCCACGTTGATGTTGGTGAAACGTCCCTTGTGATCCACAAGTGCTTGCAGCACCATTGAAAAGTACCCCTTGCAGTTTATGTACTGGGTACCCTGGTGCTCCGGTGCCAAGATAGGGATATGGGTTCCATCTATCGCCCCACCACAGTTAGGGAATCCCATTGCAGCAAAGCCATCCACTATGACCTGCACATTTCCCAGAGTCACTATCTTTCGTAGCAGCACCTGAGTGATTGCTTTGGCTACTTGCATCACAGCAGCCCCCACAGAAGATTTGCCCACTCCAAATTGATTCCTGACTGACCGGTAGCTGTCTGGCGTTGCAAGCTTCCACAGGGCTATCGCCACGCGCTTCTCAACTGTGAGGGCTGCTCTCATCTTGGTATTCTGGCGTTTCAGGGCAGGGGACAGCAAGTCACAAAGTTCCATGAAAGTGCCCTTATGCATGCGAAAGTTCCGCAGCCACTGGGAATCATCCCACACGTGCAACACTATGCGGTCCCACCAGTCTGTGCTTGTTTCCCTTGCCCAGAATCGGCGTTCCATGGATAGAATCTGCCCCATTAACAACATGATCTCCAAAGCACCGGGGCCCGCGGTTTGACAGAATTCTGTGTCCGTGTCCATGTCCTCATCACGCTTGTCGCTGCGCTGCCACCGCCGCTGCATCCTCACCTCGTTTTTCTGGTCCTGGCTCAGCATAAACTCCACGAGAACGCGCGAGGTGTTTACAATGTTCATGACTGCTGTCTTGAGCTGAGCAGGCTCCATGCTTGCCGTGGTATGGAGTCTGCAGTGTTCACCCAGGAAAAAAGGTGCAAAATGGTTGTCTGCCGTCCGTTGCTTTCATGCAGGGAGGGAAGGAGGGGTGAGGCTGTACCCAGAACCACCTGCGACAATCAGGCACTGGGATCTTTTTGTCCCATCAGGCACTGGGATCTCAACCCAGAATTCCAATGGGCGCGGGAGACTGCGGGAACTATGGGATAGCTATGGGATAGCTACCCACAGTGCAACGCTCCAGAAATCGACGCTAGCCCCGGTACTTGGACGCACACTGCCGAATTAATGTGCTTAGTGTGGCCGCATACATTCGACTTTATACAATCTGTTTCCCAAATTCGAATTATATAAATTCGGATTAATCCCATAGTGTAGACACCCCCTTTCATTCACTTCCTCTACACTGCCACCTACCCTGTTCCTTCACTAACCTCACAAATGCAATTCTAAGATGGCTGCCGCACTGCAGGGTAGGAGCCTCTCAGCCTAATAGTGGATGAGGGAGAACTGACTAGTTAATTTTAGGTGGAACTTTCAGAGATCCTTGGAAAAAACCACTCACAAGAGGTTATTAAGGAGTGGTGGAGGCAGACAACCTAATGAGCTTTAAGATCTCACTAAATGTCTGAGTGGAATTGTACGATGGGGCTGCTTGTAATGGTGGAGGGCAGGGCTCAGCAACCCAAGGGATCCTTTCCAGTTCATGCTTAATGTTCCTAAAATGTCATGCTTCAGGGCTTCAGCTGGTCACCTGCAGGGGTTCAGAAGGGAATCTCCCCGCCCTCCCCCTGCAGTGTATTATGGTGGTGGGGAGAAGAGGTGTTTCTATTTTGGTTTCTCTTTCCTTCCTCTGAAGCATCAGGGCTGGCTATGGCTGAAGATGGGACAATGGACAGGGACGGCCCAGAGCTCTGACTATTCTCTCAGGTGCTTGGCTGACTGGTTCTTGCTCACATGCTCAGGGTCTAACAGTTCCCGAAATCTGGGATGAGGAAGGAATTTTCCCTAGGTCAGATGGGCAGGGACCTTGGGGTTCTTTTCGCCTTCCTCTACAGTATGGGGGACAGGTCCCTTCCTGGGATTCTCTGGGTGTATTTCATATAATATGGGTCCTCAGGCATTGAGCACCTAGGTTTCTTCTGGTCTCTGCCTCTGGCACACAATAGTTTAGTCTCCGGAGTATTATAATATTTTCCTCTGATTCTGGTTGTAGAGCTGGTAAATGCAGCAAAAAAGCTGGCAAACATTAATTGCAGTGTAATGCCCATTGGCAGGAACAAAACAAAACACATGCACACCCCATGTGATGGAATGCACCCCTGTGTTCACATCCTACATGCGATTGTAATCATCTTTGTACAAAGGATGCCTTGTGAGGTATCTTTTGGAAACTCATAATTTGCTAGTCAGAGTTGTCCTGATAAAATATTGGCAACATTGTATGTGAAGTTGTAAGACTGTGTTATTAACAGATGTTCCAAACCCCACAGCCCTGCCCAAACAGAAGTTGGCAGACAGGTCGGTTCTAAACAAAGGAATGTGTGCTCTGCTTATTTCTCATTTAAGCAGTAAACAACGTCATCAAGCAGGAAAGGGAAGACAAAGGAAGTTCCAACAGGTGAAAAAATGATCATGGAATATCCTTCCACATAGACTCTAAGGGTATGTCTACACTGCCCATGTTACAGTGGGGCCGCGGCAGCGCTGTGACATGGGCAGTGTAGTTACACTTTATCGCCGGGAGAGAGAAAAAAAAACCACTCGATGATAAAGCACTGTCTATACTGGCGCTTTTCAGCACTAAAACTTTTATTGTTCAGGAGGGTGTTTTTTCACACCTCTGAAGGACTAAAGTTTTAGCGCTGAAAGTGGCAGTGTAGACACAGCCTTAGGCTCCTAGTCCTCAGCTGGAAATATTTGTCAAGAGGGCGACTGAAGCTATAAACAAGAGGGACATCACATTCACTGCACCTGAAGAGACAAAGGAAGCAGCCATTGGGGGAGGGGTCCTGACCCAAGAGTTTGGTCAGTAATCTACTGGAGCATGTGGTGCGAAGCTTTGTTTGACTCTAATATAGTTTGTTAAATTAGACATTAGTAAACATCTTATCTTTGTTTTCCTTGTAACCATTTCTGACTTTTATGTACTCACTTAAAATCCATCTCCTTGTAGTTAATACACTTGTTTTACTGTTTTATCTAGTCAGAGTGTTTAAACTGAAGTGTCTGAATAACTATTTGAGATAAGGTGGCACACTATTCCCTTTAAGCAGGGGTCTCAAGCACGCTGCGGTCCACCAAGCTCCCTGTGCCCCCCCCACCCCTCCCAGAGCTATTTCCTATGGCCACCAAGCTCACCTCACCCACCGGCCCCGCTCCTCTGCCTACCTCCAGGCACTTTCTGCTGCCAAACAGCTGTTTGGTAGCACTTTCCAGGGGGGAGGGGGGAGGAGCGGGGAGCTGCATGCTTAGGGGAGGAGGTGGAGAAGAGGCGGGGCAGGGGCGGGGATTTGAGGAAGGGGTGGGAAGAAGTGGGGCAGGGGCGGGACCTCATGGAAGGGGTGGAATGGGGGCAGGGCAGGGCTGGCAGTGGTGGGGGGGCTTTTGTACCTTTATATGGAAAGGTATCAGTGATGCGGCCTTCGGGCCAATGTACTAGTCCTCATGTGGCCCTCGTGGTGATTTGAGTTTGAGATCACCACCTTAAAGGAATAATGGACTTAAAATATCTGTGCTGTTCCACAGAGGACTGGGCAATACAAGACATACATTTCTGGGGGGAAAGCTGGGACTTGGGGTGTGTTGGGGTCACCCTGCAGCATAACCAAGGCTGGTGAGAGCGAGAGCGTAACCCAAGTGTGGCTGGCAGGCTGCAGTTACACACTGACACTCCAGGTGTGGCATGCATGCTGGAAGGTTGTTTGTGAGTGGCCCAGGTGGAAGCTACTACTGCAAGGCATTGTAAAGCATCCAAGGGTGCAGGGCAGGGGTAACACGGCCTCCCACTGGTCTGGACTGCACCCTGGTATGTCACAACCCCGCCACAGAGTCCCTAATTAAATGTAGTCAACTGGGTGCTGCTGTGGACAGTCCAGTGTAAACCATTTGCTCAGTGGGCAGCAGCAGTCCAACCAGAGCTAATGGGGTGCTAGACTGTATTAGGAGAGGGATAGAGAATAATATTGAAGATATCTTTACAAAGGCAGGCTATTAACCAAGCAGTAATCGCCCTGCTTTGTCCCCAGCCTCCCTCGTGGAGCTTGGATTCTCACCATATGTAGGTCATACATACACCCCATGGAACCTTCAAGTCTCCTTGCACAGCAAAACGGTAGTAGGGTTCTCCCCATGCAGCCAGCAGACAGGATTTATCCCTTACTGCTGCCCAAAGCATTTGAGTCAAAGCCCTCTCAAGTCAATGGGAGTCTTCTCACTGATTTCAGTGAAATATGGACAGGGCCCTGGTAACTTTCCCTATGGTTGGGATGGATGATACTGTTAAGCAAGTGTGAAATCAAGACTTGAAGCCTCTATCGCTCAAGGGTTGGGGGCGGGGGGGGTTTAAAAAAAGGAAGGGCCTAGCTTGGAGTGAGACTGGAAATGTCCTGAGGTAAAGTTCAGCTATATTTGAGCTGAGGATGACTAAAAAAATGTAGAGTAAGATTCACTTAAAATGGGGAAATGTTCTCCTCTCCTTAACTCTGAAACAGCTGGACAGCTTTGTGCTAAACTCTCTACAATAAACACACAAAATTCAGCTCTGGGCTGAGAGTAAGCAGGGGTGATTTCAGCCAGCAAAGAGAATTTTTCCAAAAGTTATGAGCATGTGAAAACAAGGTTATAATGCAAAAGCCTGATTCAAAACCTTTTAGTCTCTTTGCATACCCCTGGCAGGTAAAATCATCTGGGGTCTGATTTTTTTTTCAAAGTTGCTAAGTACCTGCAATCTTCTATTTATGTCATTTAGAGCTATTGGCACCCAGCACTTCTCAAATCAGGCCCCAAATATCTACTTTAAAATCAGTAGGAATGTGCAGCCACCTTTTAAAGTATGAATCACAACAACTTACCATTCTTGCAAAGTCATTGGTCTCAAAGAAGCAGACAGCCCGTGGGAAGTCTATGTTTGCAATGTATTTATATAAACTTATATACGGTGTGAAAATAAATTGTTTGCAGTGCCAATCCTTGAGCAAACACAATGATGCAAATCGCTCTGATAGAGGTTTCTGTGAATGACTTTACAGAGGTGGACATCATTAAAATGTTTAGCCAATTATCAGTTTCGTTCCGAAATGAAAGGGAAAGACTTTTGTGCACCTGACACGGAGCTAGATGGCAGCTGTGTGGGGTTTTGAGTCAAGTGTTATCAGGACTATCAAGTGATGATAAGGATTCATATCAGACTTTATTGCCAACACTTCCCGGGCCCCAAGGCTTGTATGAAGCACTAACCTTTCAGTCCAAGCAGCAGCAGTTGCATGCAGGAATCCAGTCATACAACGACTATGCGCAAACTGAGCCGAATGGTTAATCCTAGGAAAAGCCTTTGGGGGGGATATTAAGTGGAAAGAAGGATTACCCCACTCTGCAGGGATCACCCCAAACTTTCCTCTTCCTGGTCTGCCTGTAGCCCGGGCCGCACATTCGCAAGGCTGGTATTTCTCAGAGCGCCACAGTCTGGCACGCAGGGAACAGATTCACCTGTGGGCCCAGTGGTGGTATTTCTGTCTCAGGGCTGGTATCAGTGAGAGGGAGAGCCGCTGGAGGAATCCGACTGTTAATGGCAGGGGTATCGTTTGGAAGTGTCTAGCACTGCAAAAGCCACGTGTCCTTTTCAACACTTGAGAACAGCTATGGCTACAGGGGACTTGTCACTAAAGATGAGAATCCCTGCAGAGTTGGGGGGAGGGATAGCTCAGGGGTTTGAGCATTGGCCTACTAAACCCAGCGTTGTAAGTTCAATCCTTGAGGGGGCCATTTAGGGATCTGGGGCAAAAATCTGTCTGGGGCTTGGTCCTGCTTTGAGCAGGGGGTTGGACTAGATGAGCTCCTGAGGTCCCTTCCAACCCTGATATTCTATGATTACAGAGTGGATTCTGCAAGCTCAGTTCACAGGGATTGGCCCTACACCCTCTTCTGTGGCAGAGACCTTCAGCCATTGCAGAACTCAAACTTCCAAGAAATCACCCCCCTTCCTACCCTGTAACAGCTCCCCCTAGTGGGAAGGTGGGTCCTTGTGGAAAAGGGAAGGCCCTTGCGGATGGGGTGGGTCCTTGGAAGCCTGGATACTGTGTATGGAACCTAGCTGTCCCCTTCCTCAAACTCCTCAGAGGGGGCCAATTGGCCATGTTCCCAGGCTTCTAGCTTTGGAAGGCTAGAAGAGTCCATCTTTTGGGAGGCTAAAAGATTCCATCTTTTACTGCAGCCCAATATGACAGGGACAAATTCTGCTGCACAAAGCTTAGCACAGTAGCTAAGGAGCCAAGTCATGTACAAGGTGACTGTCACCCAAGGCAGTGCAGTGCAATGGACCCTGCATGGGACTCAGATCCCGCTCACAGGAGCAAAAGTCTAAATAGCGCCAGGGAGGCAGTGCAGCCTAGAGGGTAGGGCACTGGCCTGGGAGTCAGGAGACCAGGCTTCTATTCCTGCCTTGGCCACTGGCATGCTGGAGAGCTTGGGCAAATTGCGGTGCTTCTTATGCCTCCATTCGCCTTTCCGGCCTGTGTCTGTGTGGCATGTAAGCTCTTTGAGGCAGGGCCTGTCTCTTGCTATGTCTTTGCACAGAGCCTGGCCTGTCTCAGCTGGGGCCTCTACCATACAAAGATAACACATACTACTATTGGATTCCTGCCTATAGAAGCTAACTCGGGGCTGCTCCCCTGCCTTCCTTGGGGGAGGGACTGCTCCTGAGGTACCGTTTATAACTTGGAAGAGCTCCGGTCTGGATGGTGCCCCTCTGGCACTAAGGGAGGAACGGCCACTGCTGCAAGAGCTGACTGCCTAAGAGGACAAAGCCAGACCCAGGGTGCAGTATTGGGTTACAGCATAGCAGCAGGGAGGTCGGGGTAATGGCAGCACGGGGGAGGGCATTGCCATGTCTCTGTTGGTGCAAACAGATGTTGGTTTGTACTTATTTGTCAAAGACGTTGGGGTTTTGCCAGGCGGAGGAGGGCTGTTGGGGTAAGAGGAGGGGTACAGGAAGAGGCAGGTAGAGAGAGTAATGGGGTGAGAGAGGCTAAGCACAACGGGGAGCGTGGGGTGGGGTGCAGAGGTGGGGGGGGTGAGATGAACAGCAGCCCAACAGCCAATAGCAATACAGCAAATCGGGGGTGGGGGGGCGCGAGACATCCAGAGCCTGAGAGTCACAGTCGCGGATGCCAGGGGACTGCCACTGCCCCTCCCAACCAGTGGCTGCTCCTTCTCTTTTGGATGGGGCTTTCCTAAGCCCGGTGACCCAGGAGGTCCCTCTGAGTTCAGCAGAGGGATTGTGGGAGATGGCAGGCCCTTATAAATGTCCTCTACCCAGTGCTGTAGCTCATAGGTGCTTGTTCTGTGTATCTGTAGGGAGAGCTTCAGCAGATGCATACAGGCATTCGACTTGCATCTGAAGAAGTGAGGTTCTTACCCACGAAAGCTTATGCTCCCAATACTTCTGTTAGTCTTAAAGGTGCCACAGGACCCTCTGTTGCTTTTTACAGATTCAGACTAACACGGCTACCCATCTGATACATGATACAGGCATTATACTCTCCCACAAAGGAACAGCGTAAGGAAGTCTATGGACTGGAGGGATCTGACTGGAGAGTCCGTGGGGAGGTTCTGTCCTCTGGTGACCAAGCATGGACCAGAAACACACAGTTGCTGATGGACCGAACCCAGTTCTTATACATGGAGGCATGGCATCTTATACCTGACTCCAAAATCAGCCCACAGCAAGGACGAGGACTAGCAGGGACTTCTCACCAGCCCCCATCTCACCCCTCGGGCGGAGACTCCCTGTAAATCAGCACCCACCCCTCCTATCAGTGTTCCTGACCGACCCTTGCTCGTGCAGACCTTGGCAAAAAATCAGCACTGAGCTGAATGTCAGAAAACAAATTCAGATGCAACTTTGGCAATTTAGGATTTGGAGGAATATTTTTGCATCCAAAATATATTTTCCACTCCTACCTCCACCGTGTATCTTGTATCTGTGTCCCTGTTAAAGGCATGCAGACAGGCTCAGAATTCAGGCAGCAGAAATTGAGATAAAAGAAACGGGGGCTCCATGAAAACTTGCAAAATATTTTCATGGCTCCCCACTAGTGATAATGAAGGGCCAGATCCCCAGCATAGTTGAGCTAGTCTGTACCAGCTGGGGATCTGATCCCAAGACTTGCAGCCTTAGGATCTTTCACCCTCTTCTACCCCTTGGGCAGATTTGGGCAATTGTTTAACTCAGTTGCCATCACAGCGCCATACTTCTGCCAACATTAGGCCGAAAGAACCATGCATGTACATGTAGCCTCTGCTAGGAACCAGAGGGTCATTTGTAAGGTATGAGGGACTTTGGGATCTGGGAAGGCCAGCCAGGACCGAGGGAATTCTGGGAACCATCTGTCTCATTCTGTGTTCCGTAAAATGTTGCATCTGTTTGCCTTATTGATAATTCCATTCCTCCCATTGTTCCCCTTCCTCAATAAACTTCAGTCCTTGCACATCACTTGAGCAGCTGTTCTCTATTCTGAATGTTCTCTGGAAACAATAAACCTCTATGAAGGCGATACTGCATATGTCAGCTGCATGTGGTACACACCCACTGTGTACACACTTAAGGGAATGTGCAAGACACACTCCTGACTCATGCCCTCTGGAAGTCTGGACCCTGGTAACAGACCCAGGGCCGGCTCCAGGCACCACTCCCTGTCCGTCTAATAGCAAGGAGGGAGAAGAAGGGACCCCATAATTTCTTAAGAAGGAAAAAACTCAGACGTTTTTGATGCTTTAGCTGCCTGTTTTATTTAACCATTCATCAGCCAAGATCTCTGGGCAGAGCTCAGTTACGATGACAGACGTAGAATAATATAGAAACAATGCTGATCGCCAAGATATGAGAATAAAGAAGGTTACACAGTTGATAGGGAAAGTACAGCATGCTGGTGGCAAATCTTAAAACAGCATCTACAGTTACTAGGATCCAAGAAAGGAATTATTCCATGAGTGACTTAAACCTGGAAGGGAGGTTCTTCCAAGGAGGTTATTCTTTAAGCCACCATGGCCGTGAACGGACAAGTTTTAGAGGGGTTGGCCTTCTGCACCAACAAGTAGCTGCACAACTCCTTATAGAAGGTGAGTTTATATTTCTCTTCCTCAAAGCCAAGAGGACGAGAAAAGCTAGCATTGGGAAGGAAAACAAGCATTGGTGTGAGACGTATCAGGCTAACTCTGATAACAGCTAAACACAATCAATCACCAGGTCATAGGGCAGCTTTCCAGGTGTGTCCTCACTATCGTTGAACTGGCAGTTTATTTTAAACCAAAACACCCTGTAAATAGAGAGAGCCCCTGCCTCAGAGAGTTTACAAGCTCAGTGTGAGGCTACAGATAATTAGGGGATAAAACAAATAGAACAAGGAAGTGATATTAGTCAGCAAGATAGTCAAACATCCCAGCAAACCAGCTGTCTAGCGAGTCTTGAACCTTTTGTAGCCATCACAGCAGAGAAGAGTTTTACTTCAGTGGGCACTCTAGATGTCCCCACATCACCATGGCATCTAAAGACCTCACAACTGCTAACATTTTGATCTTCCCAATATGACAGCTGGGGAAGTGCTACTAGCCTCATCTTATAGCTAGGGATATGGGGCTCACAGAGACTTAGGTCCAAACCCTCAAGGGTATTTAGGCTCTTAACGGCCCTTATTTCAATGAAACCTAGGTGCCTTCTTGAGGATCTGGGCCCAAGCAACTTTGCTCAAGCTTACACATGAAATTTGTGTCAGAGCAGGGTATTGAACATGAGTTTCCCAAAGTACTACACGAGAGTGCCAACTACTGGATCATCCTGCCTCTCTGAAAAATTGAGGTATTACATCCCCTCTGATCATGAAAAATCCAATGGGCATTTTTCTCAAAGGGAGCAGTACTAGGCCCAATTTCAATTAACTCCATTCTTCAATCTTAAATTCCCCATATCATTTCAGCTGGACAAATTATTTCTCATTACTTCCTGTGTGGATTTAGCCACCTGTGACCATCTTCTACCCCAATGTAAACCATGGATTTGCCAGTGTCACGAGAAGTTCTAAAAAAGCTATGCACCATACAGCCATGCAACAAGATGAGTGCCCAGCAAGGCTGCCTCCAACACCAGTGGGTAAGATGTAAGCTGGTGTCTTTGTGGAGTGTAAACTCTTTGAGGCAGGGCCTGTCTCTTGCTATGTCTTTGCACAGAGCCTGACCCGTCTCAGCAAGGATAACACATACTACTATTGGATTGCGGCCTATAGAAACTAGCCCAGGGATGCTCCCCTGCCTTCCCTGGGGAAAGGGCTGCTCCTGAGGTACCATTTATAACTTGGCTAAACCCCAGTCAGGATCGTGCCCTTCTGGTGCTGAGGACAAGCACCAAGGGAGGAACGGCCACTGCTGCAAAGACCTGACTGCCTAAGAAGACAAAGGCAGACCTATGGTGCGGCATCGGGTACAGCATAGCAGCAAGGAGATCTCGGTAATGGCAGCATGGGGGAGGGCATCCCTGGTATAAACAGAAGGGGCAGAAGTTCCCCAAGAATGGGGGGGGCACAGAGGGCTAGGAGGGGGAGTGAGGGGAGATACTGAGCTGTAACCAGAGTGTGCGGCTGGGCTCTCCATAGGCAAGGCGAGCGGCAGAGCTCTGAGCTGTGCCCCAACACACTGTTGCCTTTCCCCCGAAGGAGCCCAGCTGTGCAGAGGTGGCCCAGGTCGGGAAGGAGGGCAGGGAAGGCTGCTGGGCAGCCAGCCAGCACCCTGGCTCCCAGAGCACAGCGAGCCAGGGGCCCAAGCCTGCCAGGCGGACCCACCAGCTTCCAACCCGCCAGCTCCTGGCAGGAGATGACAGTTTCCCCCCACATGTGCCCCTCCATGCATCGCCTCCAGGGGCACAAATATGCTTTCTTACCCCGGGCGCTAAAATAACTAGTTGCGTCTCTAGTACTGAGACTCTGTTGGGGGATGAGGGGGAACCGGCTACAGCCCAGGAAGGAAGGTCCTGGGGTTTTCTATCTGGTCCCTGGCCCATTCAAGCCCCTCTGGGTCCCACTCCCTGTGCCCCATGCCAGTCTCAGGTGCCATGGAGACTGCTCCAGAGCCTGCTGGTCCCTTTATTGGTGTGGGGACGCTCCTCCCAGCCTGTAGCTTCTTCTCGTTTGGAGGGGGAAGGAGGGACTTGCTAGGCCCAGTACCTCAGGAGATCCCTCTGGGTTCGGAGACTGTGGAGGCTGGAAGGCCCTGACTCACCCCCTGTAACCAGTGCTGTTCCTGGTGGATGCTTGCTCTGTGGATCTGTCAGTGGAGCTTTAGCAGATGCATACAGGCACTATGCCTACCTGCTGAAGGAATAGCCCAGGGAAGCCTATGGACTGGGTGAGTCTGACTGGAGAGTCTGTGAACAGGTACTGGTCCCTGAGACCCAGCACTGTCGAGAAACACACAACCGCTGATGGACTGAACTCAGCTCTTGTACATGAAGCCAAGGCCCCTTTTCCCTGACTCCAAAATCAGCCAGAGGAGGGACAAGGACGATCTAAGACCTTTCATTGTTCCTACATCGCACCCATGGACTGTTGATCTAGGTCAGAGGTTCTCACAACAAATTTTTTGGTGGCCTCAGAATGCGGCCACCAACTCTTGCTGGTGGCCACGCTGACAATTTTTCGGAAAATAATTAATTAACTTTAGGAACAACAAATAAATATTCACATCTACATGTCCAAATCATTGTAATGTATTTATGTAGGTTTTTTTAAGACTCAATAATAAAAATAATTTACAGTTGTCTCTATTCTTTATTGGACCTAAACAGAATAGAAACACAAATAAGACACTTTGCATGTTCTTTTGCGTTTTTGGTTTTGCTTTTTTTTCTTCTAAGACTTGCTAGCTGGTAAGTCTTCGGCTGTGAAAAGTGATATTTATACGTTTGTTAATACCCCTTTCACAGCAGACTTAGCCCTGGCAAACCCTGTAACAAATTAAATCCTGAATGGGGAGATGGGCAGGGAGCCTGGAACCAGAGTCTTCCATCACGTGAACGGAGCCCGAAGCCCTGTGGCTGAAACCTGCCTCCCCTACCCCTGGGGAAAGTGGGGAATTCACTGGCTGCCTGCCTGTTTGTGTCTCCAGAGGTGGGCAGGGCCCAACCTCTGCTGGCAGCCCTGGGAGAGGGGCCACTGCTTTGCCCCCCCACCCATCGAAGCCCAGATGGCTGTGGCCGCAAGAAAAGTCCCTGGTGGCTGCATGCCGTCACTGTGGCCACATTTGAAAAACACTGGTCTAGGTGCTCAGTAAGCCAGCCCCCACCCCTCCTGCCTGTGTTCATGCTGAGAAACTTACAGACCTTAGCAAAAGCCAGCTCTGAGCTGAATGTCAGAAAACAAACTCAAGTGCAACTTGGCAGTTTGGGATTTGAAGGAGCATTTGTACTTCTTCAGTGTTAGGCCAAAAGAACCCTAGCACCTACATGCAGCTACCGCCAGGAACAATAGGGTCACATTCTAAGGTATAAGGGACGTTGGCATCTGGCAAGGCCAGCCAGGTCTGTGGGAAATCAGAACTGCCCTTCTCATTTTATACTCTGTAATGTGTCTGGTATTTTGTTTGCCTTGTAGATAATTCCATTCCCCGCCCCCTTGCTCCCTTTCTTCAAACTCCGCATCACCACCACCATGTGCTTTGTGGTAGGAGTTCTGTATTCTGAACAGTTCATTGATGTTGGAGAGCATTATGGGACTTGCACTCTGTCAGTTGCACTCTTTGGCATCTATTGTAGACATACTTCCATGGGACCTGGAGACAATATGCAAAACACACCCCTGACTGATGCCCTATTGATATATCTGATCCCTGGTAACAGAGCCTGGGGTTAGGTACCACGCCAACCAATGAACCCAGACCTATCACGCACAACAATGTTACAAAGTGGAGTTCCCTAACTACAGGACTAAGCCTTATTTCATGCTGTTGGTTCCTACAGCTCATTCCAGCAGAGGATGAGGGATAGAGAGGGTTTCCTCTCTCACAGACCCCGTTGAGATAGAGCAGTCAAACTACTCCCTGACCCCTGTTCCCTCGGAGATCCTGATGGATTTGCAATGGAAAGGCACTGGCTCTACTTGTCTGCTGCTGCCCTCTGCAAAGCTCTCAAAGATGGGGGCGGGGGAGCAGCTACCTGGCACCTGCCAGAGGCTGGAGGAAATGGTCCACTGAGTCCTATACAGGGTAGGTGGTGAGGCTCCTGGTCCCTCCTTCTCAGAAGACACCAAAGGTAATGTTAGGGCAGTATGGAGGAGGGGGTACATGTGAAGAAGAGGGGAAGGGCTGTGAAGACTAGATCAGTCCTTCTCTGCAAACTTTCATGGATCTTTTCTGCTTGTCATGGCATTTCTGTTCTATGCCCAGTTTGGTATGTGCCTAAAGACATCTCTGTCCTGGACATTGTGGAAGTCATGGGGCAGAGTGTGGTGTGCATTACAGGGATTTCACAAGATTTACTTTCATCTGCCACAACTTGTGGAATCTCTTTGAGTGAGTGTCCAGAGGCAAAGGTGCTGAGACTTGGTGAACTTGTTAGTTTGGTTTATGCTTGTGGAGGAAGAATGGGTTTGTTAGTCGCTTTCACAAGATAAAAACCTAACCAGGTGTGGTCTGTCTCTGAACGCTCCAGTTCAAACATCTGCCCCAGCTATCCGCAGTCTGGGATTTGGAAAAGCATTTGTGCATCCAAAATATCTTTTCTGTTCTTCTACCTCTTGTATCTGTGTGCCCATTAAAGACGTACAGCTTGGAGAGAGTGAGCTTCACACAGGCTCCAAATTCAGGCAGCGGAAACTGAGATAAGAGAACCGGTGATAAATGACAACTTGTAAGCTATTTCACTGAGCTTTATCGGAAATGAGTTTCCGCCCCCTGACTCCCCACTAGTGATAATGAAGGGCCAGCTCCTCAGCGTCGTTCTGTGCTGGTTTACACCAGCTGGGGATCTGACTTCCAACCTTAGGATCTTTCACTGGCTTGTTACCCCTTGGGCAGATTTGGGCTTCTGCCGGCACTAGACCAAAAGAACCACAGCATGTACAGGCAGCCTCTGCTAGGCCACTAGGGTCACATTCTGAGGAATAGGGGACTTTGGCATCTGGGAAGGCCAGCCAGGACTGAGTGAGTTTGGGACCTGTCTGTCTCATTCTTTGCTTTGTGACGTGCCTGATGGTCTGTTTGCCCTTTTAATTGTTCCTTCCCCTTCCTTGTTCCCATTCCGCAATAAACATCATCCTTTGCATTTCACAATATGTATTCAGAATGGTCTATTGATTCCAGATGGCATGATGGAAATGATACTGCATGTCAGTGCCATGGTGGCACCCACTGTGTACACACTTCCTGAGAACTGGAGATGTGTGCAAAACCAACTCCTAAGTGATGCCCGATCCCTGGTAACAGAGCCAGAGGCTAGGTACCCCACCAGCCCATGAGCCCAGACCTATCCCTCTCAGCAGGATTACGAAGTGGGGTTCCCTGGCTACAGCACAAAGCCTCATTTGGTGCCATCAGCTCCTGCACCTCATTGTAGCAGAGATGAAGCTGCAGAGGGATCCTTTTGTACAGAGATCACTCAATGCAACAAAAATAAATCTACTCACAGGGCTGTAGCCAGGGAACTGTCTGGTTTTAGTTTAACTGCATCGAGTGAGGGACAAACTCCCACTGACTGACAGGAAGTAAAGGACGCATTGGACATAGCTCCACTCCATAATACTCTGGATAACCCCTAGCATGACCAATTGCTTTCCTACAGTTCCCTCTCTCACACCCCCCGTTTGGGGTAGAACACTCAGACTACTCGCTGGCATGCATGTGCACGCACACACAAGACCCCAGCGGATTCGCTGGCTCTACCTGTCTGCTGCTATCCTTTGCAAAACTCTGGGGGTGGAGGGCTGGCACCTGCTGGAGACCCCAAGGAAGGGAGCACGGGATCCCAGACAAGGTAGGGGGCAGGTGAAGCTACAGGTCCCAACTTTTGGGAAGAAAATGAAGGTATTGTAGAAGTTTGGGAAGGCAGTATGAGAGAGGGGACACGTGTGGGTAAGATCTGGACAAACTACATCAGGCCTGTTCTGTAAACATTCATGGACCTTCTGATCTTTCCTGCCTGTTCTGTACGTTGTGGAAGTCATTATGCATGTTGTGATTTGCATCCCAGGACTTGTTTTCCTCTTCTACAGCTACAAGCCCTGGGGGTCTGTGTGAGTGTCAAGTGTGCGGGGAGGCTGGGGCTGAAGCATGGTGAACATGCTAGTTTGGTTTATGCTTGTGGAAGAAGAAAGAATTCGTTAGTCACTTTCAAAGGACGAAAAAGATCTAACTTGGCATCCTCTCGGTCGCTCAGCATTCCAGACCAAGCACCTTCGCCCTGGCCTTCATTGCGGGCCCCTTCAGGTTTTCAGAGCGCAAGTTGTGAGCAGTGTTTGGTCTGGAGAGGTGCGGCTCTTGCAAGCTGCCATGCAGGAGTTTCTTTGGAGGGCTACAGGGAGCCAGCTGACATGGCTAAATTCACAAAACTGGGGAGATTCCCCTTACATCTGGGAGCCCAGCTGGCACGTGGGAGACCCATGTTCAAATCCCCACTCCAAAGCAGGGCTGTGGATCCAGGTCTTTCATAACCCCAGGGCATTCCCTAACCCCCAGGCTACTGTGTATTCAAGGGTGGGGCTTTCTCAGTCTCTCCTGTTGACACTGTTCCACTCTGTAAATAAATAGTCATTAGAGCAGTAACTACAGTGCAGCTGGCCCCTGCTCCCAGGTGAACGCCCCATGTCACAGCCTGGAGAGTCACTCATGTGCTCTTTCTAGCCCAAGGAACAGGTAAGTATTTAACCAAAAGTGGAACAGCTTCAGCAGGAGAAATTCAGAGCGGCCACCCCCACAATAGCCTGGTGGCTAGGGCACTCACTGAGGGGTGGGAGACACAGGGTCACATTCCTGCTGCAGAGGGGATTTTGAACCTTGATCACCCACATCCAACTGGCTGCCTGGCCCCTCACCCATGTAATATGGGATAGAAATGGGGCACCTCCTCCCTCTCCTCAGCTGTGTGAATCTAGCTCTGGGTTTGTAAATTCCATTTGCTTTTATTTTCAAAAATGTCCAGAGTGGAAGTGAAACACTACATTTGGGGTGGAGCAAATCTTTCATTTGACCCAAAATAAAATAAATCTAAGGTTTTGATTCACTGAAAAATTCAGTTTCAGGTTGGACCTGAAATGATTTTTTCCCCCCAGGGCTTCTGGTGACCTGAAAATCAGTTACTCACAAAGCTCTGACATGGCCATTTGCAGGTGAAACAAATGAGGAAGGAGGCGAAGGCCTAGGGTTCCTGCTACTGCGTCACAGGTCACTGGAATTTCATAAGAAGCGTCCTTGTGTAACCCTTCTGCCCGTCAGAATTAGCAGTAACAAGGGCCGGGCTCAGTATCTAGGGGTTCCTTTTCAATAACACAATGCAAAACGGGCTCGAGCCCCCACCCAGTGACCTGGGACAATTACATACCACCTGTGATGTTGTGCAGTCTATATGGTTTTATAAAAACATGATAATAAGTGAATATTATGTAACTGGGATAGTTTTATAAAGATTTGATAATAAGTGAATATAATGCAACTGGGATATGCTTCGTGCAAAAGGTCTCTTGTAAGGTATCATTACAAAGCTCATAATCTACTGAGTGTGATCATCCTATTTGTAGAAATGTACCACTCTTGTATCTAAAACTAGAAATATAAAACATAACTCTGAGGGCCTATTGTAATTATGTAAAGTGTGGGCCATTAATGATGGTTTGGAATCTTGACGACTCCCATTAACAGGGACCATTGTCTGCAGATGGCTATGTTTACCTGTTAGTCTTCCTGTATATGTGTGTGCTGGCAAGTGGGCAATGAAGTCTTGCAGTGACATGTGATCATGTCACCTGAACTGGAATCCATCTTTAACCTGGTGCTTTTCCAGTGAAGGGGGGGTGAAAACCCAGAGGGATAAAGGGTTCCCGCCTTATGCAAAAGATATATAAAGGGGTGGAGGAGAACAAAAGGGGAGAGGACCCATCATGAAGAATCCCCTAGCTATCACCTGAGCTACAACAAGAGCTGTACCAGAGGAAAGAATTGTGCCCAGGCCTGGAAGGTGTCCAGTCTGAAAAAAAGCTTACTAAGCATCTCTGAGGGTGAGATTATCTGTATACAGTTTGATTAGACTTAGATTTGCGCATTTTATTTTATTTTGCTTAGTGACTTACTTTGTTCTATCTGTTACTACTTGGAACCACTTAAATCCTACTTTCTGTATTTAATAAAATCACTTTCTACTTAGTAATTAACTCAGAGTATGTATTAATAGCTGGGTGAGCAAACAACTGTGCATATCTCTCTATCAGTGTTATAGAGGGCGAACAATTTATGAGTTTGCCCTGCATAAACTTTATGCAGGGTAAAACGGATTTATCTGGGTTTAGACCCCACTGGGAGTTGGGCATCTGAGTGCTAAAGACAAGCACACTTCTGTGAGCTGTTTTCAGGTAAACTTGCAGCTTTGGGATAAGTTATTCAGACCCTGGGTCTGTGTTGGAGCAGACGGGAGTGTCTGGCTCAGCAAGACAGGGTGCTGGGGTCCAGAGCTGGCAGGGAAAGCAGGAGCAGGGGTAGTCTTGGTACATCAAGTGGCAGCTCTCAAGGGCGTTTCTGTGATCCAACCCATCACACCACCCCCCTGGGTGCCTCTAAGAGGCAATACTTCCCCTCTCGCAAGCACAGAGTCTGAGTGTAGCAAAAGCCTTTTAATAAAGGGGGGAAACAACGCAACATTATGTGGGGAAACACCACAAATGGGATTCATAACACAAGCCATGAGCAAAAGACCCACCCACAAGTAAGCTTGGCAGTGTCCTATTCCCCTCAGAGTCTTAAGTCCAGCAACCCAACAGTCACCCCACCCACAGTTTCTGACCTTTGTCAGTGCAGCCCCAGAGTGGTTCTTGAGTCCAGCAACCCAAAAGTCACCCCCCCACACACAGTTTCTGTCCTTGGTCAGTGCAGCCCCAGTGTGGTTCTTGCGTCCAGCAACCCAAAAGTCACCCTCCCACACACACAGTTTCTGTCCTTCCTCAGTGCAGCCCCAGAGTTCAGAAGTTCATCTGCAGAGTTTACCTCCCAGCCTGAGTGGAAGGGGGAAAGGTATGGGGGCATCTTACATTGGGGTTCTGCAGCAGTCTTCAGCACCAGCCATGCCTGTCCACCAGCCATCCTGCTAGCTGCTCTACTCCACTAGCTGTCCTGCTAGCCCCCCCACTTAACACCACTCTCAGTGATTTTGGCTCTTAGTAACTTCATCTGTTAGTGGGGGGCAGGCCCACATCACCTCAGTGCTGGCACACTCAGAACCACTAGCCCAAATAGGTTTAGGGCTTAAACCTAGGAAAGACTGATTTCAGCTCTTCAGCACCTAACAAGACCCCAATCACATGAAAATTAGTTGTATTATTGCACAAGGAGGTGAGGAAGAAGGGCCCAAGGAGCTATTTGTGACCCTCAGACAAATCCCAGCCTTTTCTCAATTCACTGGGCTTTGGAACCCATGTCCCTTGCCTAGCAAGTGCTACTTAGTTGAGGGCGAGCCCCTCCATCATAAAATGCCAAGTACAGTTCTACTGTCCTTGATTCACATAACCTGGATAACAACCCTTTATTACTCCTGCCCCAATAACAAAGAGACTGGGGATCCCACAGCAGCCAAAGTGACCATTTGGACAGCAGTCCATCATGCTAGGCAGGGTGGGTGTGCCCAGGCAAACGAAATCAGCCACTGAAGGCCTTTTCCACAGCTCACCACCAGATGTCAGCTCATTCTGACTCTACTTACACTTGCCAAGACCTCCCTGTTGCAAAGACTGGCATTAAGAGCTAACATTTCAGCACAATGAGCAGAGATTGCATGTAGGAATCCAGTTGTCCCAGTCACTCCCCACACAGTGCTGAAGGGTTAGCCCTAGGAGAAGGGATTACCTCAAGAAAGGGAATGTCTTCCAATGCCCTTGATCCTTTCCCCCAATAATTTTTCCCTTGCTGCTTTATAATACACTATATTCCAAATGGTGCATTGATTCGTAATACTCAATGTACTTGTGTCGTCTTACCAGTGAGCAGATGATGCCCAAGCTAATGCCATACCAGTCAGTGAACAGAGGTTGATCAGCTGCAATGGCTAGCACAGCTCAGAGGTACAGCCCTTACAAAGGGTGGTAGTGCTGTGTTCCCAGCTAGCTGGGTGCTCCTGAAACTGGAGCACTGTTCCCACTGCTAGTTTGATTTTCTGCTGGTGAATGACAATGAGGAACCTGTTCAGTGTTCAAACAATCACGGGCCAGGAGGAAGCCTGGCATCTGGCATGTGCAAACAGAGTAGAATGCTAGGTCTGGGTACCTGCCGGCTCTTGCAGTCAATCAGGTGGTAGCTGTGTGTGAGAGAAGCATGGCTGCACTGGAAATTGAGATGGATGGATCCTTCATGAACATATATGAACCTGGACAAAGGGCACTGAGGTGGTTCAGGAAATACAGGCTGGTTATTACTGTTTTCCTGAACTGATTCACCCATCGCAGTTAGAAAAACTGCTGAAATCAGTGCGCTTTCCTCAAAGTAAGGAGAGGGAGCCCCATCGTTACTTAGCTCTTATTAAGAAGACAGGGACTTCTGATGCTTCTTGTGAGTTTATTTTACTCTGGTGATCAAAGCTCAGTTATGCTAATGCAGGGAATAACAGAAACAATATAGAATCAAGTACAGCACGTTCTCACACACTGAACTGCTACTCAACAAGGAGAAGAAAAAACAGCTGTTAGTAGTGATGCTTCAAAGACCATCATGAATCTCTGAAGAACAGACTCATTCCATTGTTGATCATTGGTAGAAGGGGAAGGAGAGGCACTATGCAGAGAAATTCTAAGTGGATTCGTAATTAACCCACCCAACCATGGACCTCGCAGGCTTTCGAGGGGTCGGCCTTCTCCACCACGCTGTAGCTGCAGGTGTCCTCGTTGAAAATGCTTTCACATTTTTCTCTGTCATAACCCGCAGGCGAATGATAGCTGTCATTGGGAGAGAAAAGAGCAAATATCAGGCTGTGAGAATGGGAAGCAAACTATCTCCAGTGATGACAGCATCCGCACTTCCAGAAGGAAGAGACTGTGTAGGGAGGCGTTAGAACTGGCTGAGCTGTTTTCTAACTAATAGTTTGAATAGCTGAGCCCCTTTTGCTGCTCATGAACAAAGTCTGACTTTTGCAGGGTGTTTCATTCTTTGTCATTCGACAAAGGGTCTGCAAACTAATTTCACCCGATGGCTTATTCTCAAAAGGTGCACATTTTGTTTGTTTATTTTTCAGTTTTAATTATTCCATTGTCTGATTGGTCATTTTAGTCACATGACACTCTTTCTGTTGTCTGATTCTATGAGTGTAATGGGAGAAGATGGGAAAACTACAGTCAAGGCACTGGGCCCTTGTTTCCCTCTTGGAGAGAAGGGGAGAGCAGTCTGGGGAGTTAGGAGAACTTAGACCAGCAGCCTTAGGGAGTTTTTAAGACATTACGTCCTGAGGCAGATTACGCATTTGTGAGGCCCTGGGCCAGAGCAAGTGGGGGCCTCTCCCCCACACCTTGCACCTGCAGTCCCCCTGCCCCTCCCCCCACGTTCCTGCCAGGGAGCAGAGTCGGGGCACAGGGTCTTCTCCCGCTCCCCAGCAGGAGCGCCGGACGGGCAGAGCGGGACAAGTCCTCACACCCTGACCCCACTCCCCGGCAGAAGTACTAGGTGGGCGGGCGTAGCCGATCAGGGCACAGGGGTGCCCATTTTTCCAGAGTCCTCCAATTGGCCCAGTGGCTAATCCACCACTGATTACATCGTCTTCTTTCTAGCCAGTTGAGTCAGGCCTGACATCACTACTAGAAAAATGAAAATCGAACTCCAGAAATCTGAGCTCTTCTCCTAAACCTGGAGGCTGTATTTTTTAACATGAGCTAAATTTGCAAAGGAAATTTTCCTATTCCTGGTAATCTCTCAGATAGAAGCTTCATATGCTGCTTTCTCTCTCATAGGGGGGAACAGCTTGGAGTATGTAAGCAACAAGGTGCAGGACTTCTTAGGGTATTTATCCTCCTCATGCTTCTGTGAGGTAGAGCAGTGCCATTATCCCCATTTTACAGATAGGAGACTGAGGTAGAGAGAAACGAAGTGACTTGCCTGAGATCACACATGAAATCTGTGGCAGAGCAGTGAATTTAACGCAGTTCTCCATGTCCTGGCTAAAACCTTAACCACTGGACTATCCTTCCTCTCTGGTCATCAAAAATCCTATGGCACTTTTCATAAAGCTAGGGGTGTTAGTCGCAGTGACCAGATCAAATTTCAGTGAACTACTTTCCCCATACAATTACAACTGGATAAAGTATTCCCCATCACTTCCTGTCCAGTTCTGTGTGGTTTTAGACACCTGTGACCATATTCTACGCTAGGATGTATGCACACTTTCTAAAACACTTGAAGATCTTCTAACCAATGTGGAAAGGGACTGTATTAACCTTTGTTGTACAGGGCCAAGTTCAGTATCAGCACTAAACAAGGGATTTGTCAGTGTCACAAGCAGCTCTAAAGAAAGCTGTACAGCCAGACAACGTGATATGTTTCCAGCAAGGCTGCCTCTAATACCAGCGGGTTGGATGTAAGCTAAGGAGAATGCAGCCATTAACCCAGTGGGTGGAAAAGATCTCTTGGTGGAGCTGTGACTTTGGGAGTGTGTTTATTCGAAGTGTGGTTGGCGAGAGCATCATGTGGCTTTCACGCTGGAAAGATGCTACAGGTTCTGTTGAACTTACGTGGAGCAACAGCGTATTCCATTCCGGCTGCAGTGACATCTGTTGCAATTTGCAGTCCAAGTGGCACCAAATTTATGCACCTTTTCATCTTGACTACAACCTACAATAGAACAAAAACCCAAACCCTTCCCTTAAACACTGACAGATGACTAACAACTTAAATATCTCTATGCATCTTGTAAATGATTGATGGGCATGTGTTGGTAGGGTTCAGCTGAAATGTAGTTCCCTTCACTCTTGTGTTCACCTGAGTTATATTTCAGCCTCGTTTACTACTTTGAGAACACGAGCTGATTTTCTCTTCGTTTTCTGCACTCGTGGGACAAATCTTTTGTGACACTGAGCAGTAAATAACTGGGGCCGTATCCTGCCAGAATAACACATTTAAAACTAACAGAGGGTCCTGTGGCACCTTTAAGAACCTCACTTCTTCAGATGCATCTTACCCACGAAAGCTTATGCTCCCAATACTTCTGTTAGTCTTAAAGGTGCCACAGGACCCTCTGTTGCTTTTTACAGATTCAGACTAACACGGCTACCCCTCTGATACTTGGCATTTAAAACTGCCATCAACTCCAGTGGGCGTCTGCTTGAACAAAATGATGGCCTGCAAGCCCACTAGAAAACCTACACGTGTGGAATCGCCGTACTGGGGCTTCTCTGTCAGTCGCTTACATAGAGAAAGTTTTGTGTCCCTTATTTAGAGTTTGGATTCATGTTATTCTTTGATTCTTTGGGATAGAACAGAAAGGGAAAGGGATCCAGCTAGAATGGACACTGTCGCTACACAGCATCAGAACACACAAAAGCTATTGCTTGAATCAAATCCATTGGACGTCTGCCGTCTGTGATGCTTTGTGTGCACGCCTCTTGCCCACTGCCTCCCACTCTAAATATATAATTTGGGAGGTCTCCTATATTCCCCTCTTAATCCCTCTTTCATACCTTTCCTGGCTATTCTCAATGGCAATCAGCTAACATAGACCAATTCAGAGAGAGTGTCTGTGGTTCTTACCTTCGGTAGATTTCAATGGGTCATTTCGTTGATAAAAACAGAATGCATCGCATAGTGTCACCAAGATGCCAAAGGCAAAAAGGATACCCAGAAAGCACTTCTGTAAGTGGGAGACATGGCAAGAATGAGGTGTCTTTTCAATGCTTACGAGCTAAAAACAGTTCATTTGTATGGAGTCAGACAGAAGAAATCTTGATATGCATAAAAACAAAAATCAAGAAGAAATAATTCCAAAGAACAACACAAATTTTCCTTAGGGTATGTCTTCACTACCGGCCGGATTGGCGGGCAGCGATCAATCCAGCGGGGATCGATTTATCCTGTTTAGTCTAGTCTCACCATAGTGAAGACACCGTGGTAAGTAGATCTAAGTACGTCGACTTCAGCTACGTTATTCACGTAGCTGAAGTTGAGTAACTTAGATCAATCTCCCCCCAGTGTAGACCAGGCCTTAATCTATGTGACTTATTTCTGAGTAGGAAAACCCAAACAAAAAAAGAAACAACCAGTATAGACCTGAGTGAGAAAGTGCATAGAGTGTTACTATGAATAGACTGCAGCTGTGACCTCTACTTCCCAGCAGATACGCAGCAAGACTCATGATGTTGAAAGGCGCAATATGCAGAAAACTGATTCATATCACCTCCTCTTCATTTACAAATCTATATACACCAGGGAAACTGCCGCCTATTCTGCAAATCCTGCACTCATCAAGAGACTGTCAAATTCTGCCTTTGGTTACACCTGTAATTATCATGGGGTTGCATGGGTGTAAACCAGAGCAGAGTTTGGCTTCTGTTCTCTTCCCGTCTTTTGAGGGATGCCTAAGTGGTCGGCTTTTGCAATCTCTTCATGAAGCTAACAGTGTGCTGGAGAGGACACCTCCTGGTATCTCAGAATAAAGGGACTATATAAATTTTATAAAATTTGTATTTTCCATCTAGAACTTCGGATTACATGGTTCTAAACAGCTCCAGAATCAGAAAAGACTTTTTACAAAGGGGCTGACTTTTCCCAGGATTAAAATATCAATAGGCAAAAGAGCCACAGAATTACATGTGCAGCTCCTAGCAAACAGTTAAACAAAATACATTGTTTTCATAAAATTATGGCCATGATCTTAATTTCCTTAGAGACTCCTGCAGGTATTCAGTCAAATAGAGGCAAATCAAACACCTCTCTAGTCAGGGATTTCTCTCTAATAGCAAATTCAAAACAAATAGCTTTATCAGGCACTATCAGCTTTTACAATCTGAAACTGACTTACCATTGTAAAATTGGTTGCTCCCAGTCTGTGGGAAGTTTTCTGCAGTGAAATTATACACTGCATGAAAACAAGTATTGTGCAAGGCCTTGTATTGAGCAATGTATTCCCATTCCAGAGAAGTCATGCTGAACGTTTCTGCAGAAGTTACTGAAATTTGACCAGTTGGCAACAGGAGGTTTTGTCTCGGCGAGGCACAAAATTAAGCGAAAGGCTGTATTGGAGCTCTCTGTTCAATGTTTCACATCCACACTCATAACAAAAGCCTTTTCTTGTGATAGACCAGCAGTGACAGGCCTTCAAGAAGAGCTCGCATAAGAGAAACAAAGACAGACACGGTGTAATGCTAAGAAAAGTGGCAGCATTCCACTGCTCATACTGCTCTGCTGTCTCAAAGCAGAGTCTAGAGACTTCTCATGAGGCATTGGTACTAGGCATTGCCTCTTTCAAAGGGTTAATGTAGAATTAAGGGATGGATTGTGGCCTGCTGGATAGAGCATGAAACTGGGAGTGAGGCGTTCTGAGTTCTATTGCCAGCTCTTTAACTGATCCATGTCAGTGCTTAGATGCTACAGTGACGAGTGCTATAGAAAAACCTAATATAGTTCGACTTAGTGGATGTTGAGGGCAAAACTCCCTTACATCTAGGAGCCTGGAGGAAAGAGCTCAACTTTCAGGTCTCCGTCAAAGCTGGAAAACTCTATAAACGTCTTTTCCAAATTCTCTTCCTTTCCTCAAACTACCTGGAAACCCAGCAGAAGCAACATTTCCACCCTGATTCTAACGCCAGTTCTGGAGTTCCTCTAGTCCTGCAGGAAGGGAGTGTCTAATTTTACAGAAACTCTGGGCTATTGATTGGAATCCAGTCTTCTTCAATTGAATTCAGTGCAAATGCAAACCAGGGGAGACTTCAAATGAAAGTGTTCAAGTAAAGCTACCAAAGTAGGTCTGGAGCAACTACATCAAATGAGTCTTAACTAAAGATTCACAAAGAATGAAGCAGGATGGTGATTAAAGAGTCTTTTTAAGTGGTGAACATGCCTGGTGTTGATTAATTGTACTGTCCGTTGCCTGACCACATTTTGGTTCATTAGGAAGTTTATCCAGAAACCAAATAACCAAGATCAGTCAGGTTTATTGCTAAGAGCCAATAATAATGTAGTACAGGAAATAAGGCTCCATCTGATACCAGTTCCCAGGAAGCTGTCTTGTGCAGTGTTGTTAAATTCACCTTACAAAGAAGATGTAAACATTTCAGCTAGGAGTATTTATAGGATGATTTCTCGGATGATTTTACAAAACTCTTTACACATCACTAAAATACAACCCTTCATTTCGTCCCAGTTCCTTAACTTATCGTTTTGCGCCTTTGCCTTCCTTATTTTTGTTTTGAGTACTAGCATTCCCAGTTCTGGTCCATAAAGCTACCTCCCTAGCTTGTATTAAGGCATAGAACAATTATATTTTGATGTTGACATGTTTCCTATCTGCTTATGCCAAGTGCTGAGTTGTACTATTGCAGGGTATTGCAGGACGTAGTTTAGCATGAGTGAACAGAACTCTGGGGAAAACATAGGCCAATTCATCTCTTATAATTGCCAGGCATTCATATAATGTGACATATGCTAACCTACCATATATGCACTGGCTAACACTGGTAACCATGCTCAGCTGCCAACCGTAACAAATCCCACCCAACAAGTTACTGTCAAATACATCCTTCAGCTACTGTAACAAATGGCATCTCCATTGTGCTAAACACAGTAGAAATACACAGTAGAGACAGTACCTGCCCTGAAAAGGTTACAACATAATTAGACAAGACAGGCAAAAAAATCATTGTTATTCCCATTTTACAGATGGGGAACTGAGGTATCAAGAGAGCTACTGACTTGCTGTAACGGGCTCTACAAACCCCATCCTGAGCATAGACAGTGGGGAGAGGACAGCCTCCCCTGTTTACAAGCAAGCAGCTTGACCACACCCCCAGGCAGCTGCCAATCGTGGAGGCAGGCATCCACAGCTGCAGCCAAGAGAAGAAACAAGGCCTGCAATAAAGGGGAGAGCACAGAGAAGGAAAGGGAGGCAGAAAAGCCTGGGCCAGCACAGTGGTGACAGCCCCACATCAAGCTGCCTCGAAGAAAACAGCCAGGAGACTCAAAGAAACTACAAGCCCAAAGAGTGAAGGGTTGGCGGGCTTAATTGGAGGTGAGGGTCCAGGAACCAACCTGACTGAAAGCAAACTAAGGAGGGTCAGTCTGGAGAAGCTGAGGTCCCTTGAGAGACCACACAGAGAGACGGTGACAACGTAGTACCACAAGTGGGCTTGCAGTTAACCATCCCTGCAGAAAAGGGAGACAAACCAACAAAACAACCTTTCCTCCTTTTTTTTCTGTATGGACAAGGGAACTCTGGAAGTGCATCCGCTCCTGCAGTGTCTGGCCGACTCACAAGCACAACAACAACAGCTGTTCAAATAGCTGGCAGCCTGTCAGCAACAGTTGTTGCAATGGGTAGCAGAACTAGTACCTGCCGCTACCCCTCAGAGTCCCGCCCCTATAGGGAATGCGTCCCCCATGATTCAGGGCAACAATCTGACCCAGACGCTTCCAAAGATGACCACAGACAATGAGCCTGCATCGTTCCTTATAACCTTTGACAGGTAGCCACGGCTTTCCAGTGGGCAATCTGGCTCCCCCCACTCCTCATCGGGGAGCCCCAGGCAACATACCAGGGGCAAAGAAGTGAGGAGTCCTGTGTTGAGCCTTAGAACAAGTAGCCACGATAGAGGACAGCGAAGTGAATTCCCTAAAGGCAATACCCCCACTTTGCCCTTAAATGGACTTGTTATATTGTGCAGATCAAGACAAGCAGACACAAGAGATATAGACAAAACTGCTAATAACGTGGGTAAATTGCTGCGAATTACTGCAGCTGGTGCACGCTACCCCATGTGCAGGACATCTTGGGGAAGACAAGATGCAGTTAGGATCCTGGCCTGACACTTTTGGTCAGGAGTCTTTAATTCTTTAAGTCTTTAAGGAAGTGGAGAATTTCTGTGCTTCATGTCCAATGCCAATTGACAGCCCCTAAGGGAATCCTGCAGGCTCCACTAGTACCCCTGCCTTTGAAAGAATAGGAATTGACCTTATAGACCCTCTAGAGAAGAGTGGCTCTGAACATCAGCATATATTTGTCATCGTGGACTATACCCAGAAGCAATACCACTCCAGTCTATAACGGCTAAGACTATCACTAATGAACTGATGAAGGTCTTCGCGCGGGTAGGGTTGCCTGAAGAAATCCTGACCAACCAGGGGACAAATTTCACATCCTGGCTGATGAAAGAAATATGGGAACTATTAAAAATCAAAGCATTAGGCACATGTGTGTGTCACCTGCAGATGGACGGTCTAACAGAAAGATTCAATCAGACACTCTAATATGCTCAAGAAAATTCATTGCTCAGGATCTCTGACACTGGGACCAACTTCTCCCAGCCTTACTCTTTTCTCTAAGCCACACCAGGGTTTTCACTCTTTGAATGGTTATATGGATCACAACCAAGGGGTATACTCGACCTGGTATGCAAAATCTGGGAAAGCCAAGCACCAAGAGCTGAAAACCTAGAGCATTATGTTTTAAAGTTACATGAGAAACTGGAGGCTATGGGCACATACACTACAGAAAATCTCAAGGAAACACAGGAACAGCAACAATGATAAAGGAGCAAGGGTGTGCGTCTTTCAGCCGGGCACCAGAGTGCTGTTACTTCTTCCAAGCTCGGAATCAAAGTTAATGGCCAAGTGGCAAGGCCCTTTCAAGGTGATAAAGGTGATAAAGAAAGTGGGGACCATGGGCTATGTGGTCAAACAACAAGGGGGGGGGGGAGGAACACTAAGTTTACTGAAGCCCTGGAAAGCCAAGGAAAACCTTATCTGGAGGGATGAGAACTAAGACCTGAAGTTAATGACTGCCTAAAAGAAAGCTCAGTACCCCTCAGAAAGAACCTAAACCATAAGCAAAAGCAAGGGCACCTCAGCTGATGGCCACTTTTCCACATATTCTCAGCTGTCCTCAGGAAAATGATCCTGGCACAACATCGCATTAATACAAAACCAGGTAAGGTAATACAGAAGGGCTCCAACCAATCCCCAACAAGTTGAGGGGGGCCATCGAGAAATGGATCAGGACCATGTTACAACTTGAGGTTACAGAGTCCCGGAGTGATTGGAGGAGTCCTATCATGGTGGTCTCAAAGCCAGGTGGCTCACTACATTTTGCATAGATTTCAGAAAAGTGAAGCAATTTATAAATTTGATGCCGACTCCATGCCGCGAGCGGATGAACTCCTAGTCCTACTGGCAGAAGCTCAATACATCGCCACTTGGGATTTGAAAAAGGGATATTGGCAGGTCCTTTTAATGCCAGATTCCCAGAAGACGGCTTTTTCTACACCACTTGGTGCTATTTCATTTTAAGACCATACCCTTCGGGTTACACAGGACAGGAGCCACTTTCCAACATTTTATGGACCGATTACTCCAGCAGGGCAGTCAGTATGCAGCAGCATTCTTGGACGATGCAGTCATCTCTAGCAGGGATTGGGACTCCCAGTCTGAACAAAGTAGCCACCATTCTCTGATCACTGAGAGAAGCTGGGTTAACAGCACACCCCGCTAAATGAGCAATAGTGAAGGAAGAAGCCCGTTATCTGGGACACAGAGTCAGTGGAGGGCAAGTCCATCCTTTGGTGGATAAAGTTCATGCCTTACAGGCATATAAGATCCATGACCAAAAGGCAAGTGCATGCCTCGCTAGGCTTAGCTGGCTACTACTGCCAGTTCATACTCCATTTCACCACCATAACGGCCCCACTACCTGACTTAAATAGAATGCTGCCCCAAGACGGGTGCAAAAAATGCTATTCAAAAACTCAAGGCTATACTCTGCAAACACCCACTGCTGTATAGCCCACATTTTGAAAAGGAATTTGTGCAACAAACAGATGCATTGGACATTGGACTAGCGGCAGTCCTTTCTCAAGAGGTAGATGGAGAAGGATAGCAAATGGGCCAAGACAAATACCTCATTTCACACAGACCGAACAACCATGAGATGATACATTTTGGTCACCAATACCTAAGCCAGGGGTCCTCAAACTTCATTGCTTCACAACCCCCTTCTGACAAGAGAAATTACTACACCACTTCAGGAGGGGTGGCTGAAGTTCGAGCCTGCCTAAGCCCCACCACCTTGCATGGGGGGGCCAAAGCCTGAGCCACCACCACCTGGGCCACAGGGGCCAAAGCAGAAGCTCAAGAGCTTCATCCCCAGGCGGGACCCTGTAACCTGAGCCCCACCAGAGCTAAAGCTCTAAGGCTTCAGCTTCAGCCCCAGATGCCAGCAAGTCTAATGCAAGCCCTGGTAACCCCATTAAAATGAGGTTGCGACCCACTTTGGGGTCCCGATCCACAGTTTGAGAATCGCAGACCTAAGCTAAACTTAAACCAATAACCTGAATGTGAAAGGCTCTGCAATAATTAGTTAAGAGGAGAGAAGACTGTGAAGTATTACAGAAGAACCTAGCTAAGCTTAGTGATTGGACAACTCTACAGCAGATGAAATTCAATGTATGTAAATACAAGAACTTGAACTAATCATACATACTAAATTAACTACTTGGGGGAAAGATCTAGGCATTGTTCTAGACTAGAGCTCTGTGAATAACTAATTTTGTGGTTTATTGCAATTCAAAAAAATAAATTTAAAAAAAATTGTTTCGGGTCAAACTAAAAATGTTTTTTTTTAAATTTCAGCTAATCTAATAGTTGAAACAAATTGTTTGGGGTTGAACAAAATATTCAAAATATTGTGAATTTTTTTTGGAATTTTTAATTTTTTTAAACTGAAACAATCTGGCAAAGCAGACATGAAGTCACCAGATATTTTGATGTTGCCAAATCCGCATTATTTATTTATTTATTTATTTTAAAAAAACCCAAAAGTTTTGGGTGAAACTTTTGCCCAGCTCTATTCTAGATATCTCATTAAAAACATCCACTCAAAGTTTGGTGACTTTAAATAAAGCAAAACTAGATATTAGGTTTCATAAAGTAATAGCTACAAAATAATTCTGACAATATTAATACTGTTATATAAATTAATATACCTCTTCAACTTTAATACTGTACAGTTCTGGTCACGCTGTCTCCAAAATAGTATAGCAAAGATAGAAAAAGCTCTGGGAAAGAAAGATGGATAAAAACAGGGAAAGGCTTCCATATGGGTGGAAAGAAAAGATAAGGACTATTTAGTTTAGAGGAGAGAAAATGGGATGTGATAGTTATGTAAAATGAGAAATGATGTAGGGAACTGAAAGCAAGTACTCCTCTTTGCCCTTTCATAATGCAAGAGCTAGGGATCACACGATTAATTAGAAAAGCAACAAATTTAAAACTGATTAAAGAGAATATGTTTACGCAATGAATAATTACAGTAGACCTCACTGCCACAAGACCTTGAGGCAAAACATTTAGTCAGATTCTATAAAGGATTAGACGATGACACAAATAATAAAAATATTTGGAGTTACACTAACAAAGTTAGACATGTATATGGATATAAGCCATCACAATGTAGGGCATAAGTCAGCCACTAATTAATGAGCTTGAGAAGATGCTTCCCCTATGGGCAGGTTATTCCATAATTGTCCATATCTGTGTTTCTTGCACCTTCCTCTGAAGCAGCTAGTACTGGTCACTGTCAGAGACAGGATGTTGAAGTAGATGGTCCATTGATTTGATCCAGTCTGGCTATTCCTATGTGCCAGAGTAAAATATGCTCTATTTTGAAATGGACTAAACTCCCAGGAGGTAACTTGAAATCTGCCCCTTTATGTCAATTAGAACAGTGCAATTCTCAATGGCTTTAGAGTCAGTGGTGCTTTTACAATGACCATTTCTCCCACCACCGAAAGAAGACGTTCAGCCCTGTGAGTAACAGAGACAAGCACCATCTAGCAAATGTTCATTGGTATTCTCATAGAATTACCCTCATCCTTTCATTCTCTTTATGGACCCCTCCAGGTATTCTTTAAAATGTATGTAAATAAGATACGTGCATAGTTGGGTAGCTGTCACTAGCCCAAAGAGTAACTAAAATAAAGTAAATAGGAATATAGACTGCATCCTTTTAAAGAGTGAGATGCACACTCTGACTTACCATTGTGAAAGCTTTCCCTGCCGGAGATCACACAGTTTGTGGGCACTTGTGTTTTTGGCAGATTTATAAACCAGATAAAAACAAGTTTTTTGCAATGCCTAATGCTGAGAAATTTGAATGTACGTAAATAACAAATATTTGCTCAGAAATCACATCAGTGGGTATGATTGAAGTCTAGGTCAGTTGGCAGGGGAAACGTTGACTCTGGTAGATAAGTGAGCCGATCCAAAGTCCACTGAAATCAATGGAAAGATTCCTAATGACTTCAGCAGTTTTTGGATCATCCCCTAGGGCAGGGGTGGGCAAACTTTTTGGCCCAAGGGCCACATATGGGTGGGGAAACTGCATGCAGGACCATGAGTGTAGGTCTGGGGCACAAGATTGGGGTTTGGGAGGGAGTGCAGGGTGTGGGAGGGGGTGCAGTGTGCAGGAAGGGCCTCAGGCCAAGGGGTTGGGATGCAGGAGGGGGTGCGGAGTGCGGGAGGGGGCTCAGGACAGGGAGTTGGGGTGAGGCGTGCAGGAGGAGTTCTGGCTCCGGCCCGGCACCGCTTACCTTGAGCGGCTCCGGGGTGGCAGCAGCTCGCAGCGAGGCTAACGCAGGCTCCCTGCTTGCCCTGGCCCCATGCCCGCATCCCAGAAGCGTCCGGCACTACGTCCCTGCGACCCCTGGAGGAGGGGGGACAGAGGGCTCCGTATGCTGCCCTCGCCTGTGGGCACCACCCCCCGCAGCTCCCATTGGCCGCAGTTCCCTTAGCATTAGCCCCAGGGGTGGCAATCCCGTGGGCCGGATCCAAAGCCCTAATGGGCTGGATCCGGCCTGCGGGCCGTAGTTTGCCCACCCCACCCTAGGGGCCTGATCCAGTAAAGCCCTGAAGTACAAACTTAGCCTTAAGCATATGAGTAGTTCCGTTGTCTCCATGGAAACTACACCATGTGCTTAAGGTGAAGCACATACTTGAGGGCTTTGCTGGATTAAGGCATAAATAAGTTTAAAACATGAACTGGCAGCCATCTTGGCCCAGTATCTTCCCATGATAAATGTATATCATATGCTTTTTGCGGTGGTGGGGAAGCAGCATGGTCCAGGGGCAAGGGTGCAGAACTGGGACTCGGAAGACCTGGGATCTGTCCCTGACTGTGCCGTGGACCTTGCTTGGACAAGTCACTTCATGTCTTAGTATCTCTGTCAAGCAGGTGAGATTCCCCAGCCATGGCAGGACATCCATGCAGGAGAAGGAAAGCTCCAATTGCAAACCAAGAATGTCAGCTATGTCAAGAACCGTTATTAATGGTTCCCAATCCTGCTGGAAAGGCATAACGAGTGGGGTTCCGCAGGGGTCTGTTTTGGGACCGGCTCTGTTCAATATCTTCATTAATGACTTAGATATTGGCATAGAAAGTACACTTATTAAGTTTGCAGATGATACCAAACTGGGAGGGATTGCAACTGCTTTGGAGGACACGGTCATAATTCAAAATGATCTGGACAAATTGGAGAAATGGTCTGAGGTAAACAGGATGAAGTTTAACAAAGACAAATGCAAAGTAATCCACTTAGGAAGGAAAAATCAGTTTCACACATACAGAATGGGAAGAGACTGTCGAGGAAGGAGTACAGCAGAAAGGGATCTAGGAGTTATAGTGGACCACAAGCTAAATATGAGTCAATAGTGTGATGCTGTTGCAAAAAAAGCAAACATGATTCTGCGATGTATTAACAGGTGTGTTGTGAACAAGACACGAGAACAACAAGGAGTCTTGTGGCACCTTAAAGACTAACAGATTTATTTGGGCATGAGCTTTCGTGAGTAAAAACCTCACTTCTTCATGCATCCGAAGAAGTGAGGTTTTTACTCACGAAAGCTCATGCCCAAATAAATCTGTTAGTCTTTAAGATGCCACCAGACTCCTTGTTGTTTTTGTAGATACAGACTAACACGGCTACCCCCTGATACAAGACACGAGAAGTCATTCTTCCGCTCTACTCTGAGCTGGTTAGGCCTCAACTGGAGTATTGTGTCCAGTTCTGGGCACTGCATTTCAAGAAAGATGTGGAGAAATTGGAGAGGGTCCAGAGAAGAGCAACAAGAATGATTAAAGGTCTTGAGAACATGACCTATGAAGGAAGGCTGAAAGAATTGGGTTTGTTTAGTTTGGAAAAGAGAAGACTGAGAGGGGACATGATACCAGTTTTCAGGTATCTAAAAGGATGTCATAAGGAGGAGGGAGAAAACTTGTTCACCTTAGCCTCTAAGGATAGAACAAGAAGCAATGGGCTTAAACTGCAGCAAGGGAGGTTTAGGTTGGACATTAGGAAAAAGTTCCTAACTGTCAGGGTGATTAAACACTGGAATAAAATGCCTAGGGAGGTTGTGGAATCTCCATCACTGGAGATATTTAAGAGTAGGTTAGATAAATGTCTATCAGGGATGGTCTAGACAGTATTTGGTCCTGCCATGAGGGCAGGGGACTGGACTCGATGACCTCTCGAGGTCCCTTGCAGTCCTAGAATCTATGAATCATTGGCAGGAGTTTCTTGTTCCAAAGTTTGCTAATAAATTAAGGGAGAGTACATGGGACCTTTCCTGGCTCTGACATTGACTTTCTGTGTGACCTTGGGCCAGTCCCTCACTTACAATTACTTACATACCTTTCAGGGGTGTTGTGAGGTTTAATTAAAGATTGAGCTGTGTTAGAAGTGCAGTGTATTATTTCCCATACATGCAGTGTTAGCTTCTGCATCAAAGTATTAATCTAATATTCACCTTTACAGATTCTTTTAAAATGTATAACTCTTATTTTACTCTAGATTCAACAGATTCCAGGCCAGGTTTTGTTCCATGAGGCTATGGTTTTACACTGATGTGGGTACTTGTGATCTAGAGCAGACAGAGCCAACACAGTTTCATAGTTCAGGAGGCAATGGTGATTCAACAAAGTGGTCATCAGCTGGGTAAGAGTCTTGGTGGTGGTGATCATTTTAAAGTCTTCCACTGGAAAGCAGGGCAAGCGGAATATGTACTATAGGATTTAGATTCCTTGAGGGTCCTTAATAGCCTGGAATGTGTGTTATAAATACGGAAAAGGAAATAGACAGGTCTGTCAGTTGCCACTGAAAGCTATTTTTCCTGCAATCGTCTGGACATATAAGGAACAGTGATGTGTTTAATGAGTCCTGATGCATGGGGGCATTTTTAATTGATATTGTCTAATCAAAATCTGCCTGTCCATGACATCTAGTCAAATAAAAAAACCCAATGTACGTAATTTTGAATTCCTTTCTGCTGAGCATGATATTAGACCAACAGGTGATAGTTTGTGTTATTGCTTCTTTGTGCATGATGCAACAGACAGACATAAAAGAAAACACAGTCTTAAATCAAACAGAAAGAGGCCTTTGTGCTGACCTTCTGAAAGTTCTGTCCCCAAATAGGGCAATGGCGAGTAGTGGAAAAGTTTCAAAGGCTCTGCTTTTCCCTTCAGTGGGCATGAAGTTGGCCTACTGTGTTAGCAAATTTTTACACTTTGTGCCTTCAGAGTGAACCAGTTTGCACCAAGCATCAGGTATTTTAAAAAGCATATCCACGGGAGGACAGGGCTGATTTCTTCTCCACTGGAAAACAACCAGCAAGGCCCCCAAATCTGCAGCTACATGGCAAAGGGATGACGCTATTGTTCAGGAACAAAGTATGTGACTGTGTCCCCCATAAGGCTGTATGAAATATGCTTATGAATGTATATATGACATAATTAGAATATGTTTTATGCTACATATGCCATGTAACACATCTATGTAAAGGTTATGATCTACGGAATACATTCCTCCTATTTGTATGCATGTATCATTTTTGTACTTGAAGTTAGGAATATTGGCTGTATACTTGCTTGATTTCTATTGAGAAAGGAATGTGCAAATTAAATGCCCAATCAAGAACCACTTAAGCCAACAATGAATTCGAAGATGCCAATCCACATCAGGGCTTTCCCAGGAATGTGGCTTGGCTGGTAAGAAACTCAGTCATGCATGGATATGTGACTGGCCCATGTGACTCCAAAACTCCATCTTGGAGCTGGATTTTGCATAGGAGAGAGGAGGGGGGCTCCACCCATAAAAGAAAGTCTACTAAAACCCCTGGGAGACCCCTCCATTTTGTCTTCAGCAGGCCTCTCCACCCCCAAGGATACCTGAAAGAAACTGGAACAAAGGACAGTAACTACAGGGGGTGTGAGTGATTGCTGGACCCAGGCTAGCAGGAGACTAGTCTGTAAAAGGAAGCTTACTGGAACTGGTGAGGTTTTATTTGTATTCAGTTTCTTAAACATAGACTTGCGTGTTCTATTCTATTTTACTTGGTAATTCACTTTGTTCTGTCTGTTACTACTTGGAACCACTTAAATCCTACTTTCTGTATGTAATAAAATCACGTTTTACTTATTAATTAACCCAGAGTGTGTATAAATACCAGGGGGGGGGGAGTAAACAGCTGTGCATATCTCTCTATTAGCGTTATAGAGGGCGAACAATTTTTGAGTTTACCCTGTATAAGCTTTATACAAGGTAAAACAGATTTATTTGGAGTTTAGACCCCATTGGGAGTTGGGCATCTGAGTGTTAAAGACAGGAGCACTTCTGTAAGCTGCTTTCAGTTAAGTCTGCAGTTTTGGGGCACATAATTCAGACCCTGGGTCTGTGTTGGAGCAGATGGGCGTGTCTGGCTCAGCAAGACAGGGTGCTGGAGTCCTAAGCTGCCAGGGCAGGAAAGCAGGGGTAGAAGTAGTCTTGGCACATCAGTTGGCAGTTCCCCCTTCAACACCCCAACCCCCTGAGCCAGCTCAGTGAAAATGAGTGAGTGAATAAGGGTGGGGAGAGTGAGCAACAGAGGGAGGGGGGATGGAGTGAATGGGGTGTGGGGCTTTGGAGAAGGGGCAGGGCCTCAGGGAAGGGGCGGGGTGGCGGAGGAGGGGCAGGGCAGAGGGCGTTTAGTTTTCTGCGAGTAGAAACTTGGCAACCCTAAACAGACGTGCACCTTGCAAGGGAGAGTGTGGACACTGCTGCTGTGGAATTGCACCTCTCTGCCACTCAGCTGAGTGTGTTTTCTCTCTCTGAGTGCTTAGTCCTGGGGAAGGTTTGTTCAGGGTGGTTTGTTCTACGTGCTGTCATAATTGGGCCTACAAATTTACCCTTGTTGTAAGCTCAACTGTAAAAAGTGAGTGAAAGTTCATAAGTTGTCACACTGACCGGTTATGTAAAATTGTTTAAGAAAAGCTGTATGAAGGAGTCAGGAAGACTAACTTAATTTAAACAGAAAAGGTAATTCAAGGACTCTGTTAAGATCATGCCTAGCAAACAAGAAAGGCGTGAGATCAGAAGTCAAAATTAGTGTGTCAGAAATTAGGCCTAACCCATGGACAAAGTAATGAGGGGATGGCCTATTCTATCCATCACTTCCTTTGGGGTCCTACAAGAAAGGCTCTGGGGGGCAGGCTGGCTACCATGAGCCTGGCTGACTGAAAGACAAAAGGGGAGGAAGTGAGCATCACTTTATGGTTGCCACCCCCACTGTCTCCTGGGACCGCGGACCGTCTTCATCCTGATTGTGAGAGATGTCCTGACCAGTCTGGGAGAGAGAGAGGGACCCAGGTGACACCATCACCTCCACTAAATCCTGGCTAAATCCTGAACACTGTCTTTGCTGTTCTTTCCTCTCCCCTTTTGTGTGGGTTCATCTTAAAGGAAGCAGGATCAGACTTTGACAACAGCAGTTCCAGTCCATCTCAACTAACTTCTTCTCAGTTCCCATGAAGGACAGTTTTTACCACCTAAAAGACTGTCAAACAAGGAAATTTTCTGTATAAAATCTTTCTCCGGCTAAATGGAAAGGGAACAAGGGATGTTGTTAAAATGAAACCCTTTATGTAACTCTTTACATTCCAAATGCTTGAACTGTTTATCCTTCTTTTCTGTATCTGTAAGAAAAAGTTAAAAAAAAATTTCAAGGTGCATTTGCCATGTATACCAAACTCTGAAACTTGTTTCACACTATTTAATGTTGGACAGTTTTGGGTCATGTTAAGACCTTTTACGCTTTGGGCCCCTTTATTCCATCTAAAGTAATACAACAGCCAGCACACCTAAGCCAGATTTTCAAAAGAGATCAGTATGCTGTTTCCAGATTTGCCCGTTCCTTTGGCGTATGCTCATTTATTAGGGTTACTCTTCTGGGGGGGTGGGTTTCTGTAATTCTATAAACGTACTGCTTGTGTCACGTGTGTTTTCATATGGAGCTCTACTTCTCCCTTCTGCAAGTCCCGTCCCAATGGAGCTAGCCTGCAGGACCTATGTTCCCTAAGGCTGGGTTCCTCCAGACACACACACGCACTAACAGAGCAAGTCTGAGCGGACCGGGTCAATCAGCACTTTCAAGCTGCCCCCTTCCCATCCCCCCACGCCTTATGTGCCCCTGGGCTCAATAGGCTGGGCCGAACAGTACTTTCAAGCTGTCACCCTTATATGTCACAAATTCAGCACGTCCCTATCCCCACTTTCACATTACAATTGTACTGGTAATAGCCCACTTGATGAGCAAACCCCACTGTATTTTTGGGCGCTGCAGGGATCTTTAGCTTAGATAAAAGAAGCATTGCTGCAGAGTAAATGGGGAAGCTAGAAACACAAAAGAGTAAAAGTTGAGAGAGAGAGAGAGAGAAGCAACCAGCTTAACCATAAAAGTTATTTATTGAATAATAATGATAACTACACAAGGAGGACTAAACAAACATAACAGTTACATTATTAAAAGTTAATACCTGAGGTAGAAAAGAAAACAGAGAGAGGGATGGAGGGATCTCACCCACTCCATGAGGCTTGAACTGGTCAGGGTTCCCAGGTCATGGTGGTAGCTCAGGGTCCCGAGTGCTGGAGACAGGCAGAGCCCCCAGCACGATCAGTCAGGAGATGGAGTCCTAGTGAAACTGAATCAGAGTTTGGGTCCATGCATCAGAACACTTACTTGAACATAGGTAGGGGGTTTTGTAGAGAAACAACAATGGTTCAAGGGAGAACACTAGATTTCTTTGTGGGTAAACTGATGACTCAAGGGTTTTCTTTAGGCTAGACGATAGGAGCTCTTGGCTATGGGTGGTGTTTTCTTCCAGGTAGCTCACAGTGCAATTAGGCTGCTTCAGTATTTTGAATATCAATGGAGGATTCATTACTAGAATTGGTCTGATAACTGCTGAGCTGGGTGTGTGCAGATGTAGGTTCATTAACATCTGGAGCAGAGATCCCCCATGATGCAGTGCTTCCCTGCTTTTCTGGTCCCAGAGTTCAGTGCGGTTCTCTGTTCTCCATTCTGTATGCTAATGGAGATATCTTAATCTTGTCACCCTTGTCAGGAGGGGTCTAGGTGTGTGTCCCAATGCCCTTCACTGCTCTCTGCAAGCCTTTTCTCTGACAGGTTTTGGTTCAAGCAGAGACTGGTGGGGGAGGGGAGTTGTCTTTCATGAGTTAGACAGGCTGGATACTGCGCCCTGGTTCCCCAAGAACACAGAGCTGACTGGTATCAATACTGAGCTACTTTACAGATCTGGCCATTAATTTTGGTCCCTAAATGGGAGCTGAGTGTTTAGGAACCTCTGGCCCTAATTCTAGTCTAGGTACTGAGCACTTCTACTGGCTGTTTTCTAAATAGTTGCAGTTCTGTGGCCGGCAAAGCAGCCAAGAATCTCCACGCTGAGTCTCTTCAGTCTCTCAGAGCTCAAAGCTGTAAGGAAGCCCAGCAGATCACTATGTGGCAGGACATGGGTTTGTTGTTGGCTAATATAGAAGTGTTGCCAGGCTTGGAGTCTTGGAATGAAATGGGATCACCTTGTTCAATTTGTGTTAAACATCCCCACCCAGTGGCTGGATCACACAGGACATGAGTCTAGTGCAACTGCCAGCTATTGACTGATGCAAAGGCCATGAGAATCAATGGGAGTCTTTCTTTCCTGTTACTTCAAGGGTTTTTGGGATAGGCCATAGATTCCGTATGCTGCAGACGACCATCCTGGCCTGGGGATAAGGTGGGGACGACAGGCTGCAGGACACCAAACAGGGCTCTGGCTCCCCTTGCCATTAACAAAACCGCTAGCTGCTGAATCTGCCTAAACACTCACCTGGTGCCTGGTCTCCCTCCTGCCCCTGTGTCCCTCTAGTAGGATGAGAGAGCCCTGGACGGGCTGTAGGGTGACCAGATGTCCGTTTTTTGACCGGAACACCTGGTCGAAAAGGGACCCTGGCATCTCCAGTCTGCACCACCGACCGGGCCATTAAAAGTCCAATCTGCAGTGCTGCGGTGCTAAGGCAGACGAGTCCCTACCTGTCCTGGCTGGCATCGCGCTGCGCCCCAGAAGCAGCCAGCAGGCCAGCTCCTAGGCAGGGAGGCACGGGACTTCGCGTGCTGCCCCGACCCTGAGCACCCTCCCACACCCTTAACCAGTCATTTCTGGCCCCACCCCAGAGCCTGCACCCCCAGTTAGAGCCCTCACCCTCTCCCGTACCCCAACCCCCTGCCCCAGCCCAGTGAAAGTGAGTGAGGGTGGGGGAGAGTGAGCCACTGAGGGAGGGGGAATATAGTGAGCGAGGGGGTGGGGCCTTGGGGAAGGGGTGGGGCTAGGGTGTTTGGTTTTGTGTGACTAAAAAGTTGGTAACCCTAAGGGGCTGAGATGTGCCAGGTGAAAGAGCCCTGGTGAGTGAGCCCCAGTGGGAGGTGAATGCAGGAGGTGATGAAGCCCTGATGGCAGGGGAGGGTGAGTGAGTGTTTGGGGGGCTTGTGATCCCTTGGCGGGGGGAGAGGGAGAATCAGCCCCACAGGGTCTGGGGTGGATAAGCCCCTATGGGAGGGGAGGGCAGGGTGGGTGCAGTGAGCCTGGCGGGGGGAGGGGCGGGTTCGGGAAGCCCGGGAGCGGGGCCGGTGACGAGAAAGGCGGATCAGTGAGCCCGGCAGAGGGAGGGGTGGGGTCAGTGATCCCGGGGGCGGGGCTGAGCTGAAGGGCGTCCATCCAGTATCTGTGGATGCAGACAGATGTTGGTTTGTATTTATCTGTCAAGGACATTGGGATTTTGCCAGGTGGGGGAGGTTGGGAGGGCTGTTAGGGTAAGTGGAGGGTTAGAGGAAGAGGCAGGTAGAGAGAGAGTAGTGGGGTTAGAGAGACTAAGCACAATGGGGAGCATGGCGAGGGGTGCAGTGGTAGGAGTGGCTGGGGTGAACAGCCTCCCAACAGCCAATGGCAATACAATGCTGTATGAATGCTGGTGCTCCCCTTGTCCCTCCCTGGCCATCTAATAGCAAGGAGGGAGACGGGACCCCATCATTTCTTTAGTAGGAAAAAAACTCAGACGTTTTTGATGCTTTTTCTGCCTGTTTTATTTAATCATTCATCAGTCAAGATCTCTGGGCAGAGCTCAGTTACTATGACAGACCTAGAATAATATAGAAACAATGCTGATCGCCAAGATACGAGAATAAAGAAGGTTACGCAGTTGATAGGGAAAGTACAGCATGCTGGTGGCAAATCTTAAAACAGCATCTACAATTACTAGGATCCAAGAAAGGAATTATTCCATGAGTGACTTAAACCTGGAAGGGAGGTTCTTCCAAGGAGGTTATTCCTTAAGCCACCATGGCCGTGAACGGACAAGTTTTAGAGGGGTTGGCCTTCTGCACCAACAAGTAGCTGCACAACTCCTTATAGAAGGTGAGTTTACATTTCTCTTCATCAAAGCCAAGAGGACGAGAAAAGCTAACATTGGGAAGGAAAACAAGCATTGGTGTGAGATGTATCAGGCTAACTCTGATAACAGCTAAACACAATCAATCACCAGGTCATGGGGCAGCTTTCCAGGTGTGTCCTCACTATCTTTGAACTGGCAATTTGTTTTAAACCAAAACACCCTGTAAATAGAGAGAGCCCCTGCCTCAGAGAGTTTACAAGCTCAGTGTGAGGCTACAGATAATCAGGGGATAAAACAAATAGAACTCGGAAGTGATATTAGTCAGCAAAATAGACAATGAACCCAGCAAACCAGCTGTCTAGCGAGTGTTGAGCATTTCGTAGACATTGCAGCAGAGGAGAGTTTTACTTCAGTGGGAACTCTAGATGTCCCCCCATCACCGTGACATCTGAAAACCTCACAACTGTTAACATTTGGATCTTCCCAACACCCCTGAGAGCTGGGGAAGTGCTACTAGCCTCATCTTAAGGCTAGGGAAACGAGGATCTCAGAGACTTAGGTCCAAACCCTGAAGGGTATTTAGGCTCCTAATGTCCGTTATTTCAATGGAAACTCAGTGCCTTCTTGAGGATCTGGGCCCAGGCAACTTTGCCCAAGGTTACACATGAAATTTGTGTCAGAGCAGGGTATTGAACGTGGTTTTCCCAAAGTACTACGCGAGAGTGCTAACTACTGGACCATCCTGCCTCTCTGAAAAATTGAGGTATTACATCCCCTCTGATCATCAAAAATCCGATAGGCATTTTTTCCAAAGGGAGCAGTACTAGACCCAATTTCAATTAACTGCATTCTTCAGTCTTATATCAGCCTTATATCAGCCCATATCATTTCAACTGGACAAATTAGTTCTCATTACTTTCTGTGTGGTTTTAGTCACCTGTGACCATCTTCTACCCCAAGGTAAACCAGGGATTTGCCAGTGTCACGAGAAGTTCTAAAAAAGCCTTGCAACATACAGCCATGCAACAAGATGAGTGCCCAGCGAGGCTGCCTCTGACAGATGTAAGCCAGTGTAAGATGTAAGCTGGTGTCTTTGTGGCGTGTAAGCTCTTTGAGGCAGGGCCTGTCTCTCGCTATGTCTTTGTACAAAGCCTGAGCAGTCTCAGCAACGATAACACATACTACTATTGCATTCCTGCCTATAGAAACTAACACAGGGATACTCCCCTGCCTTCCCTGGGGAAGGGGCTGCTCCTGATTTACCATTTAATACTTTGCTAAACCCCAGTCAGGATCATGCCCCTCCGGTGATGGGGACAAACACCGAGGGAGGAGCGGCCACTGCTGCAAAGAGCTGACTGCCTTAGAAGACAAAGGCAGACCCAGGATGTGGCATCAGGTACATCATTGCAGCAGGGAGATCCGGGTGATGGCAGCATGGGGGAGGGCATCTCTGGTACAAATAAAAGGGGCAAAAGTTCCCAAAGAATGGGGCGGGCGCAGAGGGCTTGAAGCGGAAGTGAGGGGAGGTACTGAGCAGGACTGTAACCAGGGTGGGACAAGTGGGGCCAGCGTCCAGGGCATAAACTAAATGATTAGGGGTCTGGAGCACATGACTTATGAGGAGAGGCTGAGGGAACTGGGATTGTTTAGTCTCCAGAAGAGAAGAATGAGGGGGGATTTGATAGCAGCCTTCAACTACCTGAAGCGGGGTTCCAAAGAGGATGGAGCTCAGCTGTTCTCAGTGGTAGCAGATGACAGAACAAGGAGCAATGGTCTCAAGTTGCAGTGGGGGAGGTCCAGGTTGGATATCAGGAAAAACTATTTCACTAGGAGGGTGGTGAAACACTGGAATGCGTTACCTAGGGAGGTGGTGGAGTCTCCTTCCTTGGAGGTTTTTAAGGCCCGGCTTGACAAAGCCCTGGCTGGGATGATTTAGCTGGGAATTGGTCCTGCTTTGAGCAGGGGGTTGGACTAGATGACCTCTTGAGATCCCTTCCAACTCTGATATTCTATGATTCTATGATTCTAAAGCTGTGGGGGCAGAGAAATAAGGCGGAGGGGGGAGGGGCATAGCACCCCACCCCCGATTTCTGCTTTCCATTTAGCATAAAGGTTTTCAAAGTGTGGGACATGACTCTCAGTTTGAAAACTCTCACCTCCTGCCAGGAGCCGGAGGATCGGAAACTGGTGGGAGCTGCCCAACCCGCTTGGGCCCCTGGCTATCCATGCATCTCGGCTGTCCACAGGCAAGGAGGGCGGCAGAGCTCTGAGCTGTGCCCCAACACACTGTTGCCTTTCTCCCAAAGGAGAGCCCGGCTGCCATAAGATGCTGAATGCCTGGGGAGTGCTCAGGTTGGGAAGGAGGGCAAGGAGGGCTGCTGGGCCCAGGCTCCCATAGCACGGAAAACCAGGGGCTCGAGCCTGCCGGGCAGCCCCAGCAGCTTCTGACCCGCCAGCTCCTGGCAGGAGACTCCACACATGCCCCTCCCTGCATCGCCTCCAGGAGGCACAAATATGCTATACACTGCTATTTGTAGCTGACCCGGGCTCTGAGACAGGCCACATTGGCTCTTTGTGCTGTGCAGACATACCCAAATATATGTCCAGAGCTTTGGGGGCGGGGGGCGGTGATTGTGCCGGGAGGCTCCTCCCAGCCTGTAGCTTCTCCTTCTCATTTGAAGGGGGAAGGGAGGAGTTGCTAGGCCCTGTACCCCAGGAGATCCCTCTGGGTTCGGGGACTGTGGAGGCTGGAAGGCCCTTACTCACCCACTGTGACCAGTGCTGTTGCTGGTGGATGCTTGCTCTGTGGATCTGTCAGTGAAGCTTTAGCACATGCATACAGGCACTATGCCTATCTGCTGAAGGAACAGCCCAGGGAAGCCTATGGACTGGGTGGGTCTGATTGCAGAGGCTGTGAGCAAGTACTGGTCCCTGAGACCCAGCACAGACCAGAAACACACAACCGCTGATGGACTGAACTCAGCTCTTGTACATGGAGCCACAGCCCCTTTTCCCTGACTCCAAAAATCAGACAGAGGAGGGACAAGGACAATCTAAGACCTTTCACCATTCCTACATTGCACCCATGAATTGTTGGTCTAGGTGCTCAGTAAGCCAGCACCCACCCTTTCTGCCTGTGTTCATGACGAAGCACTTACAGACCTTAGCAAAAGCCAGCTCTGAGCTGAATATCAGGAAACAAACTCAAGTGCAACTTGGCAGTTTGGGATTTGAAGAAGCATTTGTACTTCTTCAGTGTTAGGCCCTAGCACCTACATGCAGCTACTGCTAGGAACAATAGGGTCACATTCTAAGGTATAAGGGACGTTGGCATCTGGGAAGGCCAGTCAGGGCTGTGGGAAATCTGAGAACTGTCCTCGTTTTACACTCTGTAATCTGTCTGGTATTTTGTTTGCCTTGTTGATAATTCCATCCTCCGCCCCCTTGCTCCCTTTCCTCAAACTCCGCACCACCACCACCGTGTGCTTTGTGGTAGGAGCTCTGTATTCTGAACAGATCAGTGATGTCGGAAAGCATTATGAGACTCGTGCTCTGTCTGTTGTACTCTTGGCATCTATTGTAGACATACTTATGTCATGGAATCACAGGTCGTGCCCAGTTTTGGCCCCGAGCGGTCCCTGGGGGGAACCCCCTTCAGTGTGATAAGACCCTTCTTGGGGGTCCACTCTCTCCCGGGGGTTAAGCCACTCAGCCTCATGGAACCACTCCTCTCTGAGCCTTAGCACGCCTGTCTCTCGCCATGGGCCCCGTCAGGGAGTCCACTCACTCTGGACCCCCAGGGCCTTCACTCCCAGAAGGAATAATGCAACCTGTTCTCTAGATTGGAGTGACTCTCAGCCAGCGTAAAACAAGAGGATTTATTGAGCATCTGAACACAGCATAGGAAACTCTCAGGGCCCTATGGCCAGCCTCCCTCAGCACAGTACATCTAAGTCTCTCCTGCATCCAGGCTGGCTCTGCCTGTTGTGACAAAGTTCCTCCTCTATCTTGGTGGGTCCTGCGCTTATTGGCGGATTTTCTTGCCTCAGAGATTCACCATGTGGGTTGGGGAACAGCCCAGAGATCTTCCCCTCTGGTAGAACCCACAGTCCAGGTCAATTGAGAGGTTTGGGGGGAACCTGGGCCTGCCCTCTACTCCGGGTTCCAGCCCACGGCCCTGTGGACTGCAGCTGTCTATAGTGCCTCCTGTAACAGCTGCATGACAGCTACAACTCCCTGGGCTACTTCCCCATGGCCTCCTCCAAACACCTTCCTTATTCTCACCACAGGACCTTCCTCCTGGTGTCTGATAACGCTTGCGCTCCTCAGTCCTCCAGCAGCACACCCTCTCACTCTCAGCTCCTTGCGCCTCTTGCTCCCAGCTCCTCACACTCGCACCACAAACTGAAGTGATCTCCTTTTAAAACCCAGGTGCCCTGATTAGCCTGCTTTAATTGATTCTAGCAGCTTCTTCTTAATTGGCTCCAGGTGTCCTAATTAGCCTGCCTGCCTGAACTGGTTCTAGCAGGTTCCTGATTACTCTAGTGCAGCTCCTGCTCTGGTCACTCAGGGAACAGAAAACTACTCATCCAGTGACCAGTGTATTTGCCCTCTACCAGACTCCTGTACCCCACTGGTCTGGATCTGTCACATATCCCTCCCCCTGCTCAACGCCAAGGGGTTGGGCATCTTGGGACGCCAGACAGTGCACACGTGACAAGCCATCGGTGTTGCCATGACGGCTCCCTGCTCTGTGTTGCACACGAAACTGGAAAGGTTGGAGGGATAAGAACCATCTGGTCACCCTTGTGTTTTTCTCCTTGTTCCGCTGCATCCATTGAAGAGGGGCATGGTCGGTCACGAGGACAAGTCTGCGCCCAAGCAGGTAGTAGTGCAATGTTTCCATGGCCCATTTTACAGTGAGGCATTCTCTCTCTACCACTGCATATTTTTGTTCCCTTGAAAGGAGTTTCCGACTGAGGTATAGAACTGAGTGTTCCTTCTCCCCGACCATCTGTGATAGAACGGCCCCCAACCCTACTTCCGATGCATCTGTCTGCAGGATAAACTCCTTGGTGAAATCAGGGGCTATCAGTACGGCGTTATTGCAGAGGGCAGTCCGTAGGTCTGTGAATGCTTCCTCTGCTGCATCAGCCCATCTCATCAGATCAGGTCCATGGGCTTTCACTAGGTCTGTCAGGGGGCTTACCCTTGTGGCAAAGTGGGGGATAAATCGTCGGTAATACCCCACCACACCTAGGAACGCCCGGACTTGTTTCTTGCGACTTGGTCGGGGCCAATTTTGGATGGCCTCTAACTTGTTCACTTGGGGTTTTACCAGACCTTTTCCCACAATGTAGCCAAGATACTTGGCCTCTGTAAACCCTACAGCGCACTTGGCAGGGTTTGTTGTAAGGCCAGCTCGCCTGAAGGTATCGAGGACTGCCTCCACCTTCTCCAAGTGGGTTTCCCAGTCTGGGGTATGAATGACCACATCGTCCAAGTAGGCAGCAGCATAACTGTTATGCAGGCATAAGAGCTTGTCCATGAGGCACTGGAAAGTAGCTGGGGCCCCATGTAGTCCAAAAGGGAGGACAGTATATTGAAAAAGACCCTCTGGTGTAGAGAACGCAGTCTTTTCCTTTGCGTCTTCTGCAAGGGGAATCTGCCAGTACCCCTTTGTCAAGTCTAGGGTAGTCAAGTACCGGGCATTATCCAGACGGTCCACTAGTTCATCTATGCGACGTATGGGGTACGCGTCGAACTGGAATACTTCGTTTAGTCGCCGGAAGTCGTTGCAAAATCTTGTAGTGCCATCAGGTTTGGGCACCAGCATGATTGGGCTGGACCACTGACTGTGGGATTGTTCGATGATCCCCAACTCCAGCATTTTTTTTACTTCTGCTTTTATTTCCTCCCTTTTTGCCGCTGGCACCCGATAGGGCGTCATTGTTACTTTGGCCCCAGGGTTTGTGACGATGTGGTGATTGTTTGGGGTTGTTCGACCCAGTTTTATTGAGAACACATCTTGGTTCTGGAAGATCATCTCAGGCTACATCTACACTACAGGGGGGAGTCGATTTAAGATACGCAAATTCAGCTACGTGAATAGCGTAGCTGAATTTGATGTATCGCAGCCGACTTACCCCGCTGTGAGGACGGCGGCAAAATCGACCTCTGCGGCTTCCTGTCGACGGCGTTTACTCCCACCTCCGCTGGTGGAGTAAGAGCGTCGATTCGGGGATCGATTTATCGCGTCCCAATGGGACGCGATAAATCGATCCCCGAGAGGTTGATTTCTACCCGCCGATTCAGGCGGGTAGTGTAGACCTAGCCTCAGACACCTCATTCTTCTGGTCTAGTGTTAAATCGGGAGACACTCTCACCTGTTTGGAAGGCTTGTTTTCCTGGGTTAGGTCTTTTTGGACCGTTGTGCGTGCCTCTTGTGCATGCCAGGGTTTCAGAAGGTTAACGTGATAAATCTGTTCTTGTTTTCTGCGTCCTGGCTGCCGCACCTTGTAGGTTACTTCCCCCACGGGTTCAACCACCTCATAGGGCTCCTGCCATTGGGCCAGAAGCTTGCTTTCTGCCGTGGGTACCAACACCATAACCCGATCCCCTGGTTGGAACTGTCGCACTTTTGCCTGGTGATTGTAATGGGTTCGCTGGGCCTCCTGTGCCTTCTCCAAATGTTCCCGTACAATAGGGGTAACCCGGGCTATCCGGTCTCGCATCTGCATTACATGCTCTATTATATTTCTCCCCTCATTGGGTTCCTCTTCCCAGATCTCTTTGGCGATATCTAGTATGCCACGGGGGTGACGCCCGTATAATAACTCGAAGGGGGAAAACCCAGTTGAGGCCTGTGGTACCTCCCAGATAGCAAACATAAGGTAGGGTAGTAGGGTGTCCCAATCCTTCCTGTCCCAACTTACCACCTTCCTTATCATAGCCATGAGGGTTCAGTTAAACCTTTCTACCAACCCATCAGTCTGCGGATGGTAGACCGAAGTTCTCAGAGTATGTATATGAAGCAGCGTACAGAGGTCCTTCATTAGCTTCGACATAAATGGGGTTCCTTGGTCGGTTAATATCTCCTTCGGTAGCCCCATTCGGGCAAAGATCCCCACCAGCTCTTTGGCTATAGTTTTAGAGGCCGTGTTCCGCAGGGGGACAGCTTCTGGGTAGCGAATAGCATAGTCCAAAACAACAAGTATATATTGGTGGCCCCGAGCCGTCTTCTCCAGGGGTCCCACTAGGTCCATGGCTATTCGCTCGAAGGGGACCTCTATGATGGGAAGGGGTACTAAAGGTGCCCTCAAGTGGGGACGGGGACTGTGCAGCTGACACTTCGGGCAGGAGGCACAGTACCTCCGCACTTCTTCATGTACTCCAGGCCAGAAGAACAGTCATAGGACTCATGCCAGGGTCTTCTCTACCTCCAAATGCCCCCCAAAAAGATGACTATGAGCAAGACTTAATACAGCGTTCTGGTGTTTTTGAGGTACTAGGATCTGCTGTACCTTCTGCCCCTGTACTGGTGCAACCCGGTATAAGAGATCCTTCTTCATTATGAAGTAAGGTCCTGGTCCCTGGGTTTTCCCTTCCACGGGGAACCCATCTATTTCAGTCACCTCCTTCCTAATGTTGTCATACCTTGGGTCTTCTGCCTGGTCCCGTCCAAAATTTCCTCTCCCGGGGTTAATCTGCCCAAGATCTAGGGGCCCAGTCTCTGTTGCCTCTACTGGTTCAGAAGCATTAGGGTGGGGGTCAGACTCAGGTGCTTCTCCCTCCTATGTGGCCTCCTTTTCAGCTGCGCGGGTCCGCCTACCTACAAAAGTGACCCTCTGGCTTTGGGTCAGTATTCGGGTTCCCAAGGCCTTAGCTGCCCTTCTTTCCCTTTTTGACTTTCTACTCTGTCTGGGAGTGGAGAACAAATCTGGGGATATTTCAGAGAAGATTGGGGGTTGACAGTCTGCTGTGGATGCCTCACCAATTTTAGGGTCCCCATCTTTTTCCAATCCCCCTACTGGGAGTAAGTTTCCAAACCCTGGGAAGTCCCTCCCTATGAGCACCGGGTATGGGAGTTTAGGGACTACACCTGCTGCTACTTCAGTAGCATTCCCTTGGATCTCAATTTTTACTGGGATGGTGGGGTAGTAACTAACTGTCCCATGGACACATGTTATCCCCGTATGTTTAGCCTGCAGTAGCTGACTATGCTTCACGAGCTTCCCTGAGATAAGCCTGATAGCACTCCCCGAATCAACCAGTGCCGTGGTCCCTACCCCATTTAGTTTCACTGGTCTGGTATACATATGTGGGGTTAGTGTGACCCCCACAAGGTGGATTAAGGAGCATGGATCTGCCCAATTCCCCAGGTTACACTGCATAGGCTCCTCAGCATTGGGACACTGTGCAGCTATGTGTCCCCACTCCCCTCAGGCATAACATCTGTATGGAGCCCTAGGCGTTCCCCAGTTTCTTGGTTTGGGCAGTCTAACATCACAATCCTCTTCTCCCTCAGTGCTCCAACTCTTTGTGGCCTCTGATGGACCTTCAGCCTCTCTCTTTTTCCACCTGGGCCCTCCTGGTGGCCCAGTCACCCGAACTTTAGGGCTTGGTGCTGCTAGTTTAACCCAGGGTGCCTCTTCCATAACTGGTCAGGTCAGCTCCCTCGCTGTCCTTTGCCTCTTTACCAGGGCGACAACCTCTTCATAGGCGGAGGGTTCGTTCTGGCTTACCCAGGCACGAAAGTCTGGTGGTAGTCCCCTCATATATCGGTCGATGACCAGAACTGCTAGTATCTCTTCTGGACTCCGGGACTCTGTTTGCAACCACTTTCGTGTGAGATGGATGAGGTCATACAATTGGGACCGCGGGGTTTTGTCTTCCTGGTACCTCCAACCGTGATACTACTGGGCCCACACTGCTGTCGTTACCCCAGATCTGGACAGGATCTCTGCATTCAGCTGGGGGTAGTCTGCTGCAGCCTCTTCAGGCAGATCATGGTAGGCCTTCTGGGCCTCCCCACACAGGAATGAGGCAAGGATGCCAGACCACTGATCTCGAGGCCAGGCCTCCCGTAGGGCTGTCCTCTCAACGGCCAGAAGGCATGCCTCTACATCATCCTCCCGTGTCATTTTCTGCAGCCAATGGCTGACCTGTATGAGCCGCGTGCCTTCAAGGCCACGATTCAGGTCATTAAGGGACTTTACCTGGTTTACCAGTTCCCGCAACATAGCTCGGTCTTGAGCAGCCTGGTCCATCAGCAGGCGATTAGTCTCTTGCTGCAGCCTCACTGCCTCCTGTTGGGCGGCTGCCTGGACATGGGTAGCCTCCTGCTGGGCAGCCGTAGCTTGTATCAGTGCCCGCACTACGTCATCCATTGTGATGAAAAAAAATAAACCCTCTCCCTTTTTTTGTTTTGTTTTTGTTGTTGTTGTTGTTGTTTTAAATAACCATCCTTCTTCCGCTGTGCTGTGCACCCCAAGATCCCACTACTGACACCAGTGTGACAAAGTTCTTCCTCTATCTTGGTGGGTCCTGCATTTATTGGCGGATTTTCTTGCCTCAGAGATTCACCATGGGGGTTGGGGAACAGCCCAGAGACCTTCCCCTCTGGAAGAACCAACAGTCCAGGTCAATTGGGAGGTTTGGGGGGAACCCAGGCCCGCCCTCTACTCCAAGTTCCAGCCCATGGCCCTGTGGACTGCAGCTGTCTATAGTGCCTCCTGTAACAGCTGCATGACAGCTACAACTCCCTGGGCTACTTCCCCATGGCCTCCTCCAAACACCTTCCTTATTCTCACCACAGGACCTTCCTCCTGGTGTCTGATAACGCTTGCGCTCCTCAGTCCTCCAGCAGCACTCCCACTCCCTCTCACTCTCAGCTCCTTGCGCCTCTTGCTCCCAGCTCCTCACACTCGCATCACAAACTGAAGTGAGCTCCTTTTAAAACCCAGGTGCCCTGATTAGCCTGCCTTAATTGATTCTAGCAGCTTCTTCTTAATTGGCTCCAGGTGTCCTAATTAGCCTGCCTGCCTTAACTGGTTCTAGCAGGTTCCTGATTACTCTAGTGCAGGCCCTGCTCTGGTCACTCAGAAAACAGACAAGTGTTCAGCCAGTGGCCAGGGTGTTTGCCTTTGATCAGACTCCTGTACCCCGCTGGCCTGGAGGGAGGGAGGTAGAGAGCTGCTCCTCCTACTACTAGGCCCTGGGTTCTCCCTACAACTGCTATCTGTTGCTGCTGCTCCAACTATTCCCCTGGCTGGGCTAACCCCCCCACCCTTGGTTGCTGTTGCTCCAGTTACAGCCCCTGGGGGAGGGGCCTGCTGGCCCACTCCCCAGAGGAGGGGAGGGAGGGAATCAGCCATTGCTCCTGCTGCTAAAGACACCACCATCATCGACACCTGAGAGGGATCCTTCCTGCTAGCCACCATACTGCCACCTAAAGCTGCTGTGTTTGCTGCTGGGAGCTACTGGAGCCCCGAGGAGGAGGAGAAGAAGAAGAGGAGGACCATCTGCCAATCAGGGAGCGTGTAGGAACAGACCACCGTGGAGGGGGTTCTCACGGACTGAGTAACTTTTTGAACTGTGCTCCAGTGGTGGGGGTCTAGACTGTGTTTGTGGAACACAGGGGGTGTGGCGTGGAGCCTGCCCCCTGGTCCATCTGTTTCCCCCCCCCGACCCCCACCACCACCATCATCGTTGCCCCCTCCACCACCCTCACTGGCTACTCACCATCTGCCTTGAGCTCCTACCTCTGGAATTTCAGCTGCTCCCTTAGGCTTGCTACGCCCTGTTGCCACCATTGGGCCTGATACAGCAGCCAGCTTCCAAGGACTTTCTTATTGTTGCAAGTGCACGTGGGTGCACGTACCCCCCTCCTTTTGATTGACCCCCTCCCCCCTGCAACAAGCCCCCAGGTTGGCCCCTGCTGCCTACCCATTTGCCCCTTGCTGCCTTTTGCCCCTCCCCCTTGCCCCAGCCCCTCGCTAGCTCCAGTTGTTTGCCTGCCCCGCCCTTTCCTTCTGCAGCCTTTGTTTGACCCGCCCCAGCCTCCGAAGCTAGCCCCGTGGTTCCTCTGCCCCATTTCCCGCCTGGTTGCTCCCTTCCCCCTGCGGTCCCCTTGCCCTGATTAGCCCCTCCCCTCGTGCGCCCATGTCCCCTCCTATGCGCTTGTGCCCCTCCCCGTTTTAATTTGATTCTATCTCACTGCACCCCCCCAATGCTGTTATATCCTCCCTTCCTTGGTGCAACAAGAGGAGCCAGAAACCTTCCCTGAGTCAGTGACTGACCCCTAGCCCTTGATAGCCCCTCCATCCACCCCCTCCCTTTTTTTGGAGCCCTCCTAGCCTGCCTACAGCCTAGTGGGGAGGAGTGGTCGACCTGCTTTCCCTTTCCCTACCCCCCCTCCAGTGTTTGCTCTCCCCCCATCCTCATTATGGCAGGGGACGAGGAGAGTGAGATCCCTCGGGCAGACCCTGCTGCCCCTCCTCCGCCCGCCCCACCATCATCCCCCCTAGCCTCTACCTCAACCGCCGCTGCCGAGCCACCTACTACCACCCCTGCTGGAGCGCCGGCAGCGGTGGGTAACGAGGTGACCTCTGCTGCTGCCACGTCCCTTGCCCCCTCTGACTCTGGGGGAGTACCCCCAGCTGGCAGGAAGGGCCAGGGCACGAAGAAGGGTAAAGGCCCCGCTATAAAAGCCAGGCCCTCCATGGCAGAGCGTGCCCCCACTGCCGCGGCCCCGCAACAGGCCGCGGCGTCCCTCCCTGCTGTTCCCTCCACCAGCTCTATGGGTGTCCCACCCCAAGCTCCCAGGGGATACGCCCAGGTGGCGGCGACCCCCCGCCTGCCGCTACGTCATCTCCCCCATCCACCACCTCTGCTACCATCTATAGCGGTCGGGGCCCCTTCCCCACCTTGACCAGGAAGCACGGCGTCCGTTGCCTCCTGGTACCCGCCTCGCCCCACGTGGAGACCTACGTGTGGGCGTTGGCGAGGGTGGTGGGGCCCACGGCCATTGTGGCGGCCTCCAAGATGTACAGAAAGGTTGTCTTCTTCCTAGCATCGGAGGCCGCCGCCCACGAGGCAGTGGAGAAGGGCCTGGCAGTGGGGGTGGCATACGTCCCCCTGGAACCGCTAGAAGACCTGGGCGCCCGATTGGTCCTGACTTCTGTCCCTCCCTTCCTTCCAAATGCCGCCCTGTTACCCGCCCTCTCTACCCTGGGGAGGCCGATCTCTGTGGTCAGCCCTCTCCCACTGGGCTGCAAAGACCCCGCCCTCCGTCATGTCCTCTTGTTCCGCCGGCAGGTACAGTTACAACTACCGCCGGCGGCACGTGACGGTGAGGCGCTCGAGGGGTCCTTCTTGGTCCCCTACCAGGGGGCCCGCTACCGGGTGCATTATTCAACGGGGAGGCCCAGTGCTACCTCTGCCGGGCGATAGGACACGTCCAGAGGGACTGCCCTTTGGCCCGGCATGGAGGGACATCAGGGACCCCCGAGCCCCGGCAGGGCACCGGCCCCATCATCGCCGGCGCCCTAGCTGCCCGGCGCCCGAAGCCGCCCCTCCTCCTTTCCGGCCCACCAACACTCCCGCTCGGGCCCAAGGGGTATCTCCCGCAGTGCGCCTAGACGAGCGAGAGGGCCCCGCCTCTGCCGCCTGCGATCTGGCGGGGCCTGTGGAGGAGGGTGAGGTAGGGATATCGCCGGGCATAGAAGAGGGCTTGCCCCAGGGAGAATCCTCCCTCCTCCATGCTGCCCCACCATTGCCTCCCCGAGTCCCTAAGCCTTCGCTTTTACTCCCTGCCCCGACTCCTGTTAGCCAGCCCCCGGATGATGCCATGGAGGGCTGGTCCTTAGTACAGGGGAAGCGGGGCAAGCGGAAGGCTCGAGCTCCGCTCCTCCCATCTGATGCGGTAGCCCCCCGGAAGACCAGGAAGGGGGGCACCAGTGCTGAGACTTCCGCTTTGCCCCCGGGTGGGTTTTGTCCACCATTACCGGCTAGGGAAGACGTGGCAGCATCGGAGGATAGCACTACCCCTCCTCCAGAGTCCCTTCCTATGGAAGCCCCTGATGGAGCCCCTCTCGCCCCCCTACAATCTGAAGCCCCTGCATGCACCACGGCGAGCGTCACTTCGGGTGCAGGCGGAGAGAGCCCTGGGGTGGTGGAAGGTGATCTCCCTTCCATTTATGAAGAGATCGAGGCCCTGGGTCTGACCCCGGTTACACAGGGGGAGGACAACCCTCTGCCAGCGGGCCTCGATCTGAGCGACCTCGCCTCAGCCCCCCTTTCCCCATGTTCCGTCCCCCTACCCACTGCTTCCGCTCCCGCCTCCAAGGAGCCCCTGGACTCTTCCACCAACCCGGCCGCAGATGGCACCCCGCTAGTGGCCGCCGAGCCTCTTGAGGCGACGGCCAGTGCCATGCGACCGGCACCCGAGTCGCCAAGGGACTCCCTCATGGCTGAAGGGCAGCCGACCTCCTTCCCGGGTGAGGGCCCCATCATTGATTCTCCACCAACAGATGCCGTGGCCTTACCATCTGCCTTGGAGCACGAGTCCGGCATCGCCGAGGGCCCACCTCCCTCCCCGCAAATCCCTGAGCCCATTTGCGGGGTGTTACCCCCCCCATCCAGTGGCCTGGCTGCTGGGACCCCCGATCCCAATATTGCCCCTTCCCCTGTCCCTATTCCTGATTCCAGCCCTACCCCTGACACCGACCCCGTCCCTGTCCCCTCCACTTCCCATGATGCTTTTGCCACCCCTGGGGCTGTCTCCTTCTATATCCCAGAGGATGACCCCCAAGGAGCGGCTTTTGTTTTTCCCTGTCCCGACCCACCAGGGGCTGCTATTTTCCCTCCGCCACCCCCCATTGAGCCAGGATCTGAGGCAGGCCACGTGGCGTCGGCCCATCGGACGCCGCGTCGAGGGTCTGCCCCCTGTTTGCCCGTCTCGGTGAGCCACGGGGCTGTGACAGGGGCCCCACTGGGGGAAAGCCCTAGATCAGTGACCCCACCCCCCCATACGCTGAGAGAAGAGCTACGGGAGTTCCTTGAGGACGTCCATGGCTCCCGCAACAAGGTACAGCTTGCACTCCAGCGATGGGGGGATTTCCATCAGATCCTCCGGGCCGCGAGGGCCCTCATGGGGGAGGGTAAGAGAACTGGGAGGCAGCCCGCCGCGGCCTACCAACGGGTCCGCCTCTTCCGTGACTCCTTAATCTTTTATGGGGTAGGTCACGGATTGTTGCAAGGCCCGACGGAGGCCGTGGGTGTCTCTGCTAGCGAGGATCCCCCCAGCCCTCCTCATGGCACCGATCATCTTCACAACATTAAACACCCGGGGCTGTAGGATGGGTCTCCGCAGGAGCCAGGTGCTCTCGGTCCTTCGGGAGGGGGGGGTACTCTGTGATTTTCCTGTAGGAGACCCATACGGATCCGGCCGCTGAAGCTAGCTGGCGGCTGGAGTGGGGGGACAGGGTCTATTTTAGCCACCTCACAGTTCGTACGGCTGGAGTGGCGACCCTGTTCTCCCCCGACCTACAGCCCGAGGTGCTGGGGGTCGCCGAGGCTGTGCCGGGCCGCCTGCTGCACCTCCGGGTCCGCATGGAGGGGCTTGTGGTTAATCTCGTCAACGTTTACGCCCCGACATTGGGCCCGGAGAGGTTGTGTTTTTATCAGCAGGCGTCCGCCTTCCTCAGCACCTTGGATCCTCGCGAGTGCCTGGTCCTGGGCGGGGACTTTAACGCCACCCTTGAGGAACGGGACCGCTCGGGGACCGAGCAGCACCCGGCCACCGCGGATGTCCTCCGGGAGATCGTCGAACATCACTCCCTGGTGGACGTCTGGCGCGACCACCACCCGGATGACGTTTCGACATTCACTTTTGTCCGGGTGGAGGTCCATCGGTCATACCACTCCCGGTTGGACCGCATCTATATGTCACGCTTCCATCTTTCCCGGGCCCACTCCTCCAGTGTCCGGCCGGCCTCTTTTTCAGATCACCATCTAGCCACCGTGACAGCCTCTCTCTGCGCGGAGAGGCCGGGGCCGGCCTATTGCACTTTAATAATAGCTTGTTGGAGGATGTGGGCTTCGTGGCGTCCTTCCGGGAGTTCTGGCTGGCCTGGCGAGGGCAGCGGTGTGCCTTTCCCTCGGCGTGGAGGTGGTGGGACCTGGGGAAGGTGCACACCTGGCTCTTCTGCCGTGACTACACCCGGGGCGCCAGCCGACGGAGGGATGCGGCGATAGGGCAGTTGGAACGGGAGGTTTTAGAGCTGGAGAGGTGTCTGGCCGCCAGCCCCGGTGATCCATCCCTCTGCGGAGTGTGCCGGGAGAAGCGGGAAGAGCTGCGGACCCTCGAGGACCATCGGGCCCGAGGTGCCTTTGTTCGATCCCACATCCGCCTCCTTCGGGAGATGGATCGTGGTTCCCACTTCTTCTATGCCCTGGAGAAAAAGATGGGGGCTAAGAAGCACGTCACCTGCCTTCTAGCAGAGAACGGCACCCCCCTCACAGATCCGGTGGAAATGTGCGGGAGGGCCAGGGCCTTCTACACAGGCCTTTTCTCCCCGGATCCGACCAATCCTAACACTTGCAGAATGCTCTGGGATGAACTCCCGACGGTCAGCGCAGGCGACCGAGACCCGCTGGAGCTGCCTCTCACTCTGGCCGAGTTCTCGGAAGCCCTCCGCCGCATGCCCACCAATAAATCTCCGGGCATGGACGGGCTGACCGTGGAGTTCTACCGCGTGTTTTGGGACGTCCTCGGCCCAGACCTTGTCACCGTCTGGGCTGAGTCCTTGCAGGGCAGGGTCCTCCCTCTTTCATGCAGGCGAGCCATGCTCACCTTATTGCCGAAGAAGGGGGACCTCCGCGATTTACGGAATTGGCGTCCCATCTCGCTCCTCAGCACGGACTATAAAATCGTAGCGAAGGCCATCTCGCTGCGGCTAGGGTCCGTGCTGGCGGACGTGATCCACCCAGACCAGACCTACACCGTCCCGGGCCGCACCATCTTCGACAACTTGTATCTGGTCCGGGACCTCTTGGAACTCGGGTGTAGGGATGGTCTGTCGTTCGCCCTCCTGTCCCTGGATCAGGAGAAGGCGTTCGACAGGGTGGACCACGGGTATCTCCTGGGCACTCTGCAAGCGTTTGGCTTCGGGCCCCAGTTTGTGGGTTTTCTCCAGGTGCTGTACGCCTCTGCAGAGTGTTTGGTCAGGCTCAACTGGACCCTGACCGAACCGGTCAGCTTCAGGCGAGGAGTATGTCAAGGGTGCCCCCTCTCGGGCCAGCTGTATGCTCTGGCGATCGAGCCCTTCCTCTGTCTCCTCCGTAGGAGGTTGGCAGGGTTGGTGCTGCGGGAGCCGGAGTTGCGGCTGGTCCTGTCGGCATACGCTGATGACGTGCTCCTCGTGGTCCAGGACCCGGGAGACTTGGTGCGGGTGGAGGCTTGCCAGACCATCTATTCGGCGGCCACCTCCACCCGGGTCAACTGGGTCAAGAGCTCTGGCCTGGTGGTAGGGGACGGGTGGCAGGCGAGCTCCCTCCCACCCGTGCTTCAGGCCATCCGGTGGAGCGTGGGTCCGCTGCTCTATCTCTGCGTTTACCTTTCTGCCACGCATCCGTCTCCGCCGGAGAACTGGCCAGGTTTAGAGGGCAGAGTGTCGGAGCGGCTCCGGAAATGGACAGGACTGCTCCGGTGTCTCTCCCTTCAAGGGAGAGCACTGGTGCTCAATCAACTAGTCCTGTCCATGCTCTGGTACCGGCTCAACACCCTGGTCCCAGCCCCGGGTTTCCTGACCACCCTCCGGACATTGATTCTGGAGTTCTTTTGGTCAGGACTGCACTGGGTCTCTGCGGGGGTTCTCCATCTACCCCTGGAGGAGGGAGGGCAGGGCCTGAAGTGTCTGCACACTCAGGTCCACGTCTTCCACCTCCAGGCTCTGCAGAGGCTCCTTTATGGTGCAGGTAGTCCGGCATGGAGCGTATTGGCGCACGCCTTCCTGCGCCGCTTCCGAGGGCTCCGATATGACCGGCAGCTCCTTTGTCTCCATCCGAGAGGTCTTCCGCGAGGCCTCTCCAAGCTGCCGGTCTTCTACCAGGACCTCCTCCGGACCTGGAAACTGTTTTCAGTGACCAGGTCCGTGGCGGCCACCATGGGGGCAGATCTCCTCACGGAGCCCCTGCTACACAACCCCCAGCTTCGTGTGCAGGTGGCGGAGTCCCCCATGGTGCGCCAGAGGTTGGTCCTGGCAGAAGTCACCAAAGTCGGAGACCTCCTGGACTACGACCGGGGAGACTGGCTGGATCCCCTGACGCTCGCTCAGCGCATGGGGCTCTCCAGACCTCGTACTCCCCGGTGCATACTTCAGGAGGTGAGGGCCGCTTTGCCACCCGCTGCTTGGGACTATCTCGACCGGGTCCTGCGAGAGGGCACGCCCCGCCCACCTTCCACTCCGAGCCTTCCAGACTTTTTCATCGGGCCCCTGCCCCATGGACCCAACTGGCCCCCTCCACGTCCATTCGCCATGAGCCGGCTGCACCATCTGTTCTGTTCCGGACCGTGCCAAGGAAACATCTATATATGCTTGTGCTCCATGTTCTTCATGTCCTCACCCTCATGTCCCGCCCCGATACGAAGTGGCGGGACCTTCTGCCACCTCTGGAGGGTGAGGAGCCCCAGTGGGCCAGCCTTTATTCTGCTCTGATCCCGAAGCCCACCGGGGACATCAGTTGGCGGCTCCTTCACGGAGCCGTGAGCACGGGCGTGTACTTGGCGCGGTTTACCCTTATCCCAGACACCTGCCCCTTTTGCGGCGTGAGGGAGACCCTGGCGCATGTTTACCCGGAGTGCGCCAGGCTGCAGCCCCTATTCCGGCTCCTCACGGATATTTTGTTAAGATTTTGGTTGCACTTTTCTCCTCACCTTTTTATTTATGCACTCCCTATCCGTCGCCCCACAAAGTCACGGGACCTCCTGGTCAACCTCCTTCTGGCCCTAGCGAAACTGGCCATCTATAAAACCAGAGTAAGGAGGTTGGCCGATGGAGTTTCCTGTGACTGTGGGGCGTATTTCAGGTCCTCCGTTCTTTCACGTATCCGGGCAGAGTTGGCCACTGGCTCCTTTGACTCCTTTGAGGAGCAGTGGGCGCTGTCCGGGGTTCTCTGCTCGGTGTCCCCGTCTGGTTCGCTTCGTTTGACCCTTTGACCTCACTCCTGTCCCTGTTCTTTTATTAGTTGTCTCCCATAATTTATTGGTCTCCAGGTCCTGTGGACCCACCCTTAGGCTGGGGGGGGATCCTGGAAGTGGGCTTTGCCCACCCACTTCCTGGATCCCAATAGGTCTGGTCACTCAGGGAACAGAAAACTACTCATCCAGTGACCAGTATATTTGCCCTCTACCAGACTCCTGTACCCCACTGGTCTGGGTCTGTCACACTGTTCTCTCTCTCCAGTCGCCTGGGCCTCCTCTTCTCCCAGCCGTCCTTTGTTCCCCTCTGGTTGGAACTGGCTGGTCAGGTCACCAGGGTCTTCTCTTCGCAGCCCATTGTCCTCCCACTGGCCAGAATCAGCTGTGACTCCCAAGCTGGCCTCCCGGTCACCAGGTCACCAGTCGCTGGGGTATCCATTCTCCAGGCCATTGGATGGGGTCCCAAGTTCTGTCACTGGTCCTCTGTAATAACAAACTACCTCTCCCATCATCTCGTTAAACCAGTAACACCCAGGGAAACTGCATCCCACCCCCTCTGCATGCAAACCATTGAAAAAAACAAGAAAATCCCCCACTCCATCACAACTTCCTTGGGACCTGGAGACAATATGCAAAACACACCCCTGACTGATGCCCTATTGATATATCTGATCCCTGATAACAGAGCCTGGGGTTAGGTACCACGCCAACCAATGAACCCAGGCCTATCACACAAAACAAGGTTACAAAGTGAGGTTCCCTGACTACAGCACTAAGCCTTATTTCATGCTGTCGGTTCCAACAGCTCATTCCAGCAGAGGATGAGGATGAAGAGGGTTTCCTCTCTCACAGACCCTGTTGAGATAGATCGGTCAAACTATTCCCTGACCCCCATTCCCTCGGAGACCCTGATAGATTTGCAATGGAAAGGCACTGGCTCTACTTGTCTGCTGCTGCCCTCTGCAAAGCTCTCAAAGATGGGGGTGGGGGAGCAGCTACCTGGCACCTGCTGCAGACTGGAGGAGATGGTCCACTGGGTCCTGAACAGGGTTGGTGGTGAGGCACCTGGTCTCTCCTTCTCAGAAGAGACCAAAGATAATGTTAGGTCAGTATGGGGGAGGGGAGAGGGCATGTGGAGAAAAGGGGAAGGGCTGTGGAGACTAGATCAGCCCCACTCTGCAAACTTTCATCGATCTTTTCTGCTTGTCATGGCATTTCTGTTCTATGCCCAGTTTGGTATGTGCTTAGAGACATATCTGTCCTGGGACTTAGAAAATCATTTGTGCATCCAAAATATATTTTCTGTTCTTCTACCTCTTGTATCTGTGTGCCCTTTAAAGATGTACAGCTTGGAGAGAATGAGCTTCACACAGGCACCAAATTCAGGGAGCGGAAACTGAGATAAGAGAACTGGTGATAAATGACAACTTGTAAGCTGTTTCACTGAGCTTTATCGGAAATGAGTTTCCGCCCCCTGACTCCCCACTAGTGATAATGAAGGGCCAGCTCCTCAGCTTGGTTCAGTGCTGGTTTACACCAGCTGGGGATCTGACTTCCAACCTTAGGATCTTTCACTGGCTTGTTACCCCTTGGGCAGATTTGGGCTTCTGCCAGCGCTAGGCCAAAAGAACTACAGCATGTACAGGCAGCCTCTGCTAGGCCACTAGGGTCATGTTCTGAGGAATAGGGGACTTTGGCATCTGGGAAGGCCAGCCAGGACTGAGTGAGTTTGGGGAGCTGTCTGTCTCATTCTTTGCTTTGTGACATGCCTGATGGTCCGTTTGCCCTTTTAATTGTTCCTTCCCTTTCCTTGTTCCCATTCCGCAATAAACTTCATCCTTTGCATTTCACAATAGGCGCTGTTACGTATTCAAAATGGTTTATTGATTCCAGAGAGCATGATGGAAATTATATTGCATGTCAGTGCCATGGTGGCATCCACTGTGTACACACTTCCTGGGTACTAGAGACTGTGTGCAAAACCAACTCCTAAGAGATGCCCGATCCCTGGTAACAGAGCCGGAGGCTAGGTATCATACCAACCCATGAGCCCAGGCCTATCACTCTCAGACCTGGTCTACACTATGAATTTAGGTCAAATTTAGCAGCGTTACCTCGATTTAAGCCTGGACCCGTCCACACGACAAAGCCCTTTTTTTCGACTTAAAGAGCTCTTTAAATTGATTTCTTTACTCCACTTCCGATGAGGGGATTAGCACTGAAATCGGCCTTGCCAGGTCGATTTTGGGGTAGTGTGGACGCAATTCGACGGTATTGGTCTCCGGGAGCTATCCCAGAGTGCTCCATTGTGACCGCTCTGGACAGCACTCTCAACTCAGATGCACTGGCCAGGTAGACAGAACAAGGCCCGTGAACTTTTGAATCTCATTTCCTGTTTGGTCAGTGTGGCAAAGTGCAGGTGAGTGCAGATCTCATCAGCAGAGGTGACCATGATGGAGTCCCAGGATCGCAAAAGAGCTGCAGCATGGACTGAACGGGAGGTACGGGATCTCATCGCCGTATGGGGAGACGAATCCGTGTTAGCTGAACTCCATTCCAGTAAATGAAATGCCAAAACATTTGAAAAAGTCTCCAAGAGCATGAAGGATAGAGGCTATAGCAGAGATGCAAAGCAGTGCCACGTGAAAATTAAAGAGCTAAGGCAAGCCTACCAGAAAACCAGAGAGGCAAACAGCCGCTCCGGATCAAAGCCCTGAACATGCCACTTCTATGATGAGCTGCATGCCATGCTAGGGGGTGCAGCCACCACTACCCCAACCCTGTGCTTTGACTCCGTCAATGGAGAAGCACGCAACATGGAAGCGGGTTTTGGGGACAAGGAAGATGATGATGAAGAGATTGAAGATAGTGCACAGCAAGGAAGCAGAGAAACCAGTTTCCCCAACAGCCAGGATATATTTTTCACCCTGGACCTGAAGCCAGTAGTCTCCGAACCCACCCAAGGTGTGCTCCCAGACCCTGAAGGCGGAGAAGGGACCTCTGGTGAGTGTACCTTTGTAAATATTAGACATGGTTTAAAACAAGTGTGTTTAACAATTAATTTGCCCTGGCATTCGCGACCAGTACAGCTACTGGAAAAGTCTGTTAACGTGTATGGGGATGGAGCGGAAATCCTCCAGGGACATCTCCAGAAAGCTCTCCTGGATGTATTCCCAAAGCCTTTGCAAAAGGTTTCTGGGGAGGGCAGCCTTATTCCGTCCGCTATAGTAGGACACTTTACCATGCCAGGCCAGTAGCATGTAGTCTGGAATCATTGCATAACAAAGCATGGCAGTGTATGGTCCCGGTGTTTGCTGGCATTCAAACAACATCCGTTCCTTATCTCTCTGTGTTATCTTCAGGAGAGTGATATCATTCATGGTCACCTGGTTGAAATAGGGTGATTTTATTAAGGGGACATTCAGAGGTGCCCATTCCTGCTCGGCTGTTTGGCTGTGGCTGAACAGAAATGTTCCCCGCTGTTAATCACGTGGGGGGTGGGGGGGAGGGATGAAGCGATAATCCCAGAGAATTGGGTATGTGTGTGTGTGGGGGGGGTATTTGGGTTTGTACTGAATGCTAACCCGCAAACCGCAGCCCTCCTTTTAAATTGCCAACCTATTTTAAATGGCCAACCCAACGGCCATTTGGTATGGGAAATGAGGGCAAGGCAGTTTGAAACCATTTCCAAACATTATGAAGGTTAAAGAAGCCAAAAGACTGTGGCTTACCATAGCTGCCTGCAAGCTGAATTCTGTTGCCTGGAACTGCGTGAGTGATCTCTCACACCAGACCGGCAGACCCTCAATATAAGAGGCAAAATGCGACCTTGTAATGAAAGCACATGTGCTATTTAATGTGAACAGCAAGGTTTAACGTGAAAGAGTCTACCCATTGTTCTCTAAAATGTGTCTTTTTAACTACCACTCTCCCTTTTCCTCCACCAGCTGCAAACTTTTCTCCTTCGCAGAGGCTAGCGAATATTAGAAGGTGAAAAAAACACACTTGGGATGAAATGTTCGCTGAGCTCATGCTGTCCTCCTACACTGACAGAGCACAGCAGAATGTGTGCAGGCAGACAATGGCAGAGTGCAGGAAAGCACAATATGAACGCTAGGAGAGGTGGCGGGCTGAAGAGAGTAAGTGGCGGGCTGAAGATGATAGGTGGCGTCAGCTTGCTGACAGAAGGCAAGAGTCAATGCTCCGGCTGCTGGAGCATCAAACTGATATGCTCCAGTGTATGGTTGAGCTGCAGGAAAGGCAGCAGAAGCACAGACCGCCACTACGGCCCCTGTGTAACCAACAGCCCTCCTCCCCAAGTTCCATAGCCTCCTCACCCAGACGCCCCAAGAACGCGGTGGGGGAGCCTCTGGCAACCCAGCCACTCCACCCCATGAACCTGCCGCATTAACACCATGATGTGCACATTGCCGGGGCCCGTACTTTGTGAGAAGTCTATGTCCATATCTATGTCCCCATCACTCTTGTCACTGCGCTGCCATCGCCTCCTCACCTGGTTTTGCTTTGGAAGGTTCTGGTTCTGCATATGCTCCAGGATAATGCACGTGGTGTTTAAAGTGCTCATAATTGCCACAGTGATCTGAGCAGGCTCCATGATCCCAGTGCTATGGCATCTGGGCTGAAAAAAGACGCGAAACAATTGTCTGACGTTGCTCTAACGTACGGTGATGGTGAGCTGAGCAGGCTCCATGCTTGCCGTGGTATGGCGTCTGCACAGGTAACCCAGGAAAAAAGGTGCAAAACGATTGTCTGCTGTTACTTTCACGGGGGGGAGGGGGGGGCTGACGACATGTACCCAGAATCACCTGCGACACTGTTTTTGCCCCATCAGGCATTGGGATCTCAATCCAGAATTCCAATGGGCGGCAGAGAGTGAGGGAACTGTGGGATAGCTACCCACAGCTACCCACAGTGCAACACTCTGGAAGTCAATGCTAGCCTCGGTACTGTGGACGCAGTCCGCCGACTTAATGCACTTAGAGCATTTTGTGTGGGGACACACAATGGACTGTATAAAAACGATTTCTAAAAATCTATAAATTCGACCTAATTTCATAGTGTAGACTTACCCTCAGCAGAGTTACAAAGTGGGGTTCCCTGGCTATAGCACAAAGCCTTATTTGGTACCGTCAGCTCCTGCAGCTCATTGTAGCAGAGATAAAGATGCAGAGGGATCCTTTTGTACAGAGATCACTCAATGCAACAAAAATAAATCTACTCACAGGGCTGCAGCCAGGGAGCTGTCTGGTTTTAGTTTAACTGCATCGAGTGAGGGACAAACTCCCACTGACTGACAGGAAGTAAAGGAGGCATTGGGCATAGCTCCATTCCATAATTCTCTGGATAACCTGATTAACCCCTATCATGACCAACAGCTTTCCTACAGTTCCCTCTTTCACACATCCCGTTTGGGGTAGAACACTCAGACTACTCGCTGGCATGCGTGTGCACACACACACACAAGACCCCAGCAGATTCGCTGGCTCTACCTGTCTGCTGCTATCCTTTGCAAAGCTCTGGGGGTGGAGGGCTGGCATCTGGCACCTGCTGGAGACCCCAACGAAGGGAGCACAGGATCCCAGGCAAGGTAGGGAACAGATGAAGCTATAGGTCCCAACTTCTGGGAAGAAAATTAAGGTACTGTAGGAGTTTGGGCAGACAGTATGGGAGAGGGGGCACGTGTGGGTAAGAGCTGGACAAACTACATCAGGCCTGTTCTGTAAACATTCGTGGACCTTCTGATCTTTCCTGCCTGTTTCGTATGTTGTGGAAGTCATCATGCACGTTATGATTTGCATCCCAGGACTTGTTTTGCTCTTCCACAGCTATAAGTCCTGTGGGATCTGCGTGAGTGTCAGGTATGCTGGGAGGACGGGGCTGAAGCGTGGTGAACGTGCTAGTTTGGTTTATGCTTGTGGAGGAAGAATGGGTTCGTTAGTCACTTTCAAAAGATGAAAAAGATCTAACTCGGTGCCCTCAGTCGCTCAGCATTCCAAACCAAGCACCTGCCCCGGCCATCGTCACACAGCCCCTCACTGGTCTGGACTGCACTCTGGTATGGCACAGTGGGGTCAGCGCTTCTCTCCTGGACCAGGCATCTGCCACCATGTTTTGTTTTCCCTTTATATGGAAAAGTTTGGAATTCAAGCCTTTAGGTTTGTGCAACCAGATCAGTGAAGAATGATCCGTTAATACCCTGAACTTTCTGTTGAAAAGATAGGGCTGTAACTGCTTTATTGCCCACACAATTGCATAGCATTCTTTCTCTATGACAGAATAACTTTGTTCTGTGGGTGTCAATCTCTTGCTTAAGAAAGCAGTGGGGCATTTGTTGTCCTCCCTTGACTGCATTAATACAGCCCCTAAAACAGTGGCTCGTGTTTCTGTACACAGCTCAATCTGAACAAGCTTGAAGAGGCTTTTCAGACAAGATTTTCTCCTCCCCCCCTACTGTTTTTAGCTGCTGTAGGAGCTGTGAGAACCCTCCCCCATGGAGTAGAATGCAATCGTTCATAGAACGTCATAAAGATAATACAAAAGACACCAAAATCACGGCCTGGGGTTGCAATATCTGTCACAGCCCTTGCATGGAAATAGGGCAGCTGGGTCATGAGGTCCCAGGTTCCAAAGACCAGCGCTGACACCCCGCCCTCCCCAAGATTCCACAGTAGCTTAAAGACATCTTCTCCCAGAGCTCCAAGCCTGTGGGTGCTGTGGGTTTACAGTTCACCATCCTCTTCACAAACTGTGATAGTGGAAAGAAAAAGACACACCTGCTTTGCAAAGGTACCAACATACAATCATTCTACTGTCATTAGCACAAGAAACATAGAGCTTTAGACAAAATAATAACACACTGCCTACATTTCCCTGCCTCCGTTTCCTTGCCACCCTTGGGGCTTAGGCCATTTGCAGCTGAAACAAATGGGTAGGAAGGAGGCGAAGACCTAGGGTTCCTGCTACTGTGTCACAGGTCCAGTGGCGGATTAACAAATTTGCTGCCCCAAGCCCCTCAAAAAATTGCCGTCCCGCCCCCCCCTCCCGCCAGATCACCTCCGCTCCCCCACAGCAAGCCTGGGAGGGAGGGGGGAGAAGGGGAGTTGTGGCGCGCTCGGGGGATGGCGGAGGTGGAGTGGAGGTGAGCTGGGGCAGAGAGCAGTTTCCTGACCCCCCCCAAGAGTTACTCCCCGCACTCGCCAGCCCCAGCTCACCTCCGCTATCCCCCAAGCGTGCCGCTACTCACTTCTCCTCCCTCCCTCCCAGTGCTTTTGCGCGGAAAGCCTGGGAGGGAGGGGGGAGAAGGGGAGTTGCTGCACACTCGGGGGATGGCGGCGGTGGAGCAGAGGTGAGCTGGGGTGGGGAACGGTTCCCAGCCCCCCAGGTTACTCCCCACACCTGCGGGCCCCAGCTCACCTCTGCTCCACCTCCTCTGAGCGTGCCGTTACTTGCCTCTCCCTCCCTCCCAGCACTTTCGCGCGGCAAGCCTGGGAGGGAGGTGGAAGGAGGGAAGTGCGGAGCACCTGGGGGAAGAGGCGGGCTGGGGATTTGGGGAAGGGGCGGAGTTGGGGAGGGGGTGTGAGCAAATTTGCTGCCCCTGCAAATTTGCCGCCCTAGGCCTAGGCCTTGTTGGCCTAGGCGATAATACGCTGCTGCACAGATCACTGGAGTTTCATAAGAAGTGTCTTTGCCAAGACCTCTCTGTTGCCAAGGCAGGCATTAACAAAGAGACTGGGGATCCCACAGCAGCCAAAGTGACCATTTGGACAAGCAGTCCCATCATGCTAGGCAGGGTGGGTGTGCCCAGGCAAACGAGATCAGCCACTGAAGACCTTTTCCACAGCTCACCACCAGATGTCAGGGTAGAGCTCATTCTGACTCTGCTTACACTTGCCAAGACCTCCCTGTTGCCAAGGCTGGCATTAAGGGCTAACAGTTCAGCACAATGAGCAGAGATTGCATGTAGGAATCCAGTTGTCCCAGTCACTCCACACACAGTGCTTACAGGTTAGCCCTAGGAGAAAGCTTGAGTTAAAGAAGGGATTACCTCAAGAATGGGAATGTCTTCCAGTGCCCTTGATCCTTTCCACCAGTAGTTTTTCCCTTGCTGCTTTACAATACACTGTATTCCAAATGGTGCATTGATTCCTAACACTCGATGTACTTGCGTTGTGTTACCGGTGAGCAGATGATGCCAAGCTAATGCCATACCAGTCAGCGAACAGAGGTTGCTCAGCTTCAATGGCTAGCATGGCTCAGAGGTACAGCCCTTACAAAGGCTGGTAGTGCTGTATTTCCAGCTAGCTGAGTGCTCCTGAAACCGGAGCACTGTTCCCACTGCTGACGCTTGCTACTTTGGTTTCCTGCTGGTGAATGACAATGAGGAACCCTATGATAAACGAAGGGGGGGTTGTAGCTCCCTTTTATGATCACCCCGCCAGCTAGTTAGCTGTAAAATCCCTTTTGGTAGCTGTTCTCTGCTTGCTTTACCTGTAAAGGGTTAAAAGTCCCCCAGGTAAAGAAAGGGAAGTGGGCACCTGACCAAAAGAGCCAATGGGAAGGCAGAACTTTTTAAAATTGAGAAAGAAACTTTCTCTTTGTCTGTTGTTCTCTCTGGGCTGCAAGGACAGGGAGCAGCAGTGCTATAAGCAGGAATGCTGTGTAAGGTGTGAACCAGGTATGAAAAATTGTCTTCCATATGTAGAAGAAATCATTGGGACAGGGAATGTTTAGATAGATGCGATCAGGTTTATTTCTTTATTTTGGCTTGTGGGTCTCGTCTGTGCTAACCCCAGATGCTTTTGTCTGCTTGTAACCTTTCAGCTAAATCCCCAGGGAAGCTATTTTGAGTGCTTAATTTTTGGAATTCTCTTTTAATATCTAGCAAAAGCCTAAGTTCCAAATGTATTTTCTTCCTTTTTGTTTTTAATAAAATTTACCTTTTTTAAGAACAGGATTGGATTTTTGGTGTCCTAAGAGGTTGTGCATGTTGTTTAATTAACTGGTGGCAACAGCTAATTTCCTTTGTTTTCTTTCTCAGCTCTTCCCCGGAGGGGGCGAAACGGCTTGAGGGTACTGCACAGGGAGGAATTCCCAAGTGCTCCTTCCTAGGTTCAAGGGGTTTTTTGCATTTGGGTGGTAGCAGTGTTTACCAAGCCAAGGTCAGAGAAAAGCTGTAACCTTGGGAGTGTAATACAAGCCCAGAGTGGCCAGTATTAATTTTTAAAATCCATGCGGGCCCCCACCTTCTGCACTCAAAGTGCCAGAGGAGGGATTCAACCTTGACAAACCCGTTCAGTGTTCAAAGAACCGTGGGCCAGGAGGAAACCTGGCATCTGGCATGTGCAAACCAAGTAGAATGCTGGGTCTGGGTACCTGCCGGCTCTTGCAGTCAATCAGGTGGTAGGTGTGTGTGAGAGAAGCATGGCCACACTGGAAATTGAGATGGATGGATCCTTATGAACATATATGAACCTGGACAAAGGGCACAGAGGTGGTTCAGGAAATACAGACTGATTCTTACTGTTTTCCTGAACTGATTCACCCATCGCAGTTAGAAAAACTGCTGAAATCAGTGCGCTCTCCTCAAAGGAAGGAGAGGGAGCCCCATCGTTACTTAGCTCTTATTAAGAAGACACTCAGGGACTTCTGGTGCTTCATGTGAGTTTATTTTACTCTGGTGATCAAAGCTCAGTTATGCTAATGCAGGGAATAACAGAAACAATATAGAATCAAGTACAGCGCATTCTCGCACACTGAACTGCTACTCAACAAGGAGAGGAAAAAACAGCTGTTAGTAGCGATGCTTCAAAGACCATCATGAATCTCGGAAGAACAGACTCATTCCGTTGTTGATCATTGGTAGAAGGGGAAGGAGAGGCACTATGCAGAGAATTCTAAATGGATTTGTAATTAACGCACCCAACCACGGACCTCACAGGTAGGGTGACTGGATGTCCCGATTTTATAGGGACAGTCCCAATTTTGGGGTCTTTTTCTTATCTAGCCTCCTATTACCCCCCCCACCCCCATCCTGATTTTTCACATTTGCTGTCTTTGGAGGGGTTGGCCTTCTCGACCATGCTGTAGTTACAGGTGTCCTTGTTGACAATGCTTTCACATTTTTCTCTGTCATCATCACCAGGCGATTGATAGCTGTCATTGGGAGAGAAAAAAGCAAATATCAGGCTGTGAGAATGGGAAGCAAACTATCTCCAGTGATGACAGCATCCGCACTTCCAGCAGGAAGAGACTGTGCTGGGAGGCGTTAGAGCTGGCTGAGCTGTTTTCTAGCTAATAGTTTGATTAGCTGAGCCCCTTTTGCTGCTCATGAACAAAGTCTGACTTTTGCAGGGTGTTTCATTCTTTGTCATTCGACAAAGGATCTGCAAACTAATTTCACCCGATGGCTTATTCTCAAAACGTGCACATTTTGTTTGTTTATTTTTCAGTTTTAATTATCCCATTGTCTGATTGGTCACTTTAGTCACATGACATTCTTTCTCTTCTCTGATTGGATGAGTGTAATGGGAGAAGATGGGAAAACTACAGTCAAGGCACTGGGCCCTTGTTTCCCTCTTGGAGAGAAGGGGAGAGCAGTCTGGGGAGTTAGGAGAACTTAGACCAGCAGCCTTAGGGAGTTTTTAAGACATTACGTCCAGAGGCAGATTACGCATTTGTGGGGCCCTGGGCCAGAGCAAGTGGGGGCCCTTCCCCACACCTTGCACCTGCAGTCCCCCTGCCCCACCCCCTATGCTCCTGTCAGGGAGCAGAGTCGGGGCACAGGGTCTTCCCCCGCTCCCCAGCAGGAGCACCAGATGGGTGGAGCAGGACAAGTCCCTGCACCCCGACCCCAATCCCCAGCAGAAGCACTGGGTGGGCAGGTGTAGTAGGTCAGGGCACAGAGTGCCCATTTTTCCAGGGTCCCCCAATTGGCCCAGTGGCTAATCCACCACTGATTACATCTTCTCCTTTCTAGCCACTTGAGTCAGGCCTGGCCTGAGACATCACTGCTAGAAAAATGAAAATCGAACTCCAGAAATCTGAGCTCCTTTCCTAAACCTGGAGGCCGTTAACATTTTTTAACATGAGCTAAATTTGCAAATGAAATTTTCCCATTCCTGCTAATATCTCAGGTAGAAGCTCCATATGCTGCTTTCTCTCTCATGGGGGGAAGAGCTTGGAGTATGTAAGCAACAAGGTGCAGGACATCTTAGGGTATTTACCCTCCTCATGCTTCTGTGAGGTAGAGCAGTGCCATTATCCCCATTTTACAGATAGGAGACTGAGGCAGAGAGAAACAAAGTGACTTGCCTGAGGTCACACATGAAATCTGTGGCAGAGCAGTGAATTTAATGCAGTTCTCCACGTCCCAGCTAAAACCGTAACCACTGGACTTCCTCTCTGATCATCAGAAATCTTGTGGCATTTTTCATAAAGCTAGGGGTGTTAGTCGCAGTGACCAGATCAAATTTCAGTGAACTTCATTCCCCATACAATTACAGCAGGATAAAATATTCCCCATCACTTCCTGTCCAACTAGAATGGACACTGTCACTACACAGCACCAGAACACACAAAAGCTACTTGCTTGAGTCAAATCCATTGGATGTCTGCTGTCTGTGATGCTTTCTGTTTACGCCTCTTGCCCACTGCCTGCCACTCTAAATATATAATTTGTGGGGTCTCCTACATTCCCCTCTTGATCCCTCTTTCATACCTTTCCTGACTAACATAGACCAAGTCAGAGAGAGTGTTTGTGATTCTTACCTTTGGTAGATTTCAATGGGTCATTTCGTTCATTAAAAAAGAACGCATCGCATAGTGTCATCAAGATGCCAAAGGCAAGAAGTATATTCAGTAAGCACTTTTGTAAGTGGTAGACATAGCAAGAGTGAGGTGTCTTTTCAACGGTTACGAGCTAAAAACAATTCATTTGTACGGAGTCAGACAGAAGAAATCTTGATATGCATAAAAACAAAAATCAAGAAGAAATAATTCCAAAGAACAACACAAATTTTCCTTAGGGTATGTGTTCACTACCAGCCAGATCAGCAGGCAGTGATCAATCCAGTGGGGATGCATTTATCGCGTCTAGACACGATAAATTGATCCCCAAGCACTCTTCTGTCGATTCCTGTACTCCACCTCGGCGAGAGGCGCAGGCAGAGTCAACGGGGGAGTGGCAGCACTAAGTAGATGTAAGTACGTCGACTTCAGCTACGTTATTCACGATAGACGACAGCAAAGTTGATCCCCTAAAGGCAATACCCCCACTTTGCCCTTAAATGGACTTGTTATATTGTGCAGATCAAGACAAGCAGACACAAGAGATACAGACACAATTGCTAATACCATGGGTAATTTGCTGCGAATTACTGCAGTTGGTGCACGCTACCCCATGTGCAGGACATCTTGGGGAAGACAAGATGCAGTTAGGATCCTGGCCTGANGCTACCCCATGTGCAGGACATCTTGGGGAAGACAAGATGCAGTTAGGATCCTGGCCTGATACTTTTGGCCAGAGTCTTTAAGGAAGTGGAGAATTTCTGTGCTTCATGTCCTGAATGCCAGTTGACAGCCCCCAAGGGAATCCTGCAGGCTCCACTAGTACCCCTGCCTTTGAAAGAATAGGAATTGACCTTATAGGCCCTCTAGAGAAGAGTGGCTCTGAACATCAGCATATATTTGTCATCGTGGACTATACCCCAAAGCAATACCACTCCAGTCTACAACTGCTAAGACTATTGCTAATGAACTGATGAAGGTCTTCGTGCGAGTAGGGTTGCCTGAAGAGATCCTGACCAACCAGGGGACAAATTTCACATCCTGGCTGATGAAAGAAATATGGGAACTATTAAAAATCAAAGCATTAGGCACATGTGTGTGTCACCTGCAGATGGACGGTCTAACAGAAAGATTCAATCAGACAGTCCAATATGCTCAAGAAAATTCATTGCTCAGGATCTCTGACACTGGGACCAACTTCTCCCAGCCTTACTCTTTTCTCTAAGCCACACCAGAGTTTTCACTCTTTGAATGGTTATATGGATCACAACCAAGGGGTATACTCGACCTGGTATGCGAAATCTGGGAAAGCCAAGCACCAAGAGCTGAAAACCTAGTGCATTATGTTTTAAAGTTACATGAGAGACTGGAGGCTATGGGCACATACACTACAGAAAGTCTCAAGGAAACACAGGAACAGCAACAATGATAAAGGAGCAAGGGTGTTCGTTTTTCAGCCGGGCACCAGAGTGCTGTTACTTCTTCCAAGCTTGGAATCAAAGTTAATGGCCAAGTGGCAAGGTCCTTTCAAGGTGATAAAGAAAGTGGGGACCATGGGCTACATGGTCAAACAACAAGGGAAGAAAAAAGGAACTCTGAGTTTACTGAAGCCCTGGAAAGCCAAGGAAAACCTTATCTGGAGGGATGAGAACTAGGACCTGAAGTTGATGACTGCCTAAAAGAAAGCTCAGTACCCCTCGGAAAGAAACTAAACCATAAGCAAAAGCAAGAGCACTCCAACATATTCTCAGTTGTCCCCAGGAAAATGTTTCTGGCACAACATCGCATTAATACAAAACCAGGTAAAGTAATGCAGAAGGGTTCCAACCAATCCCCAATAAGTTATGGGGGGGCAACGAGAAATGGATGAAGAAGGACACCCAATAACATATATCAGCCGGAAACTCTTCCCCCGCAAGAAAGTAGACTCAGTGATAGAAAAAGAGTGATTGACTACCAAATGGGCCAAGACAAATACCTCATTTCACACAGACCAAACAACCATGAGGGGAGGGGTAGCTCAGTGGTTTGAGCATTGGCCTGCCAAACCCAGGGTTGTGAGCTCAATCCTTGAGGGGGCCATTTAGGGACCTGGGGCAAAAATCTGTCTGGGGCTTGGTCCTGCTTTGAGCAGGGGGTTGGACTAGATGACCTCCTGAGGTCCCTTCCAACCCTGATATTCTATGATTCTATGGTATGTTTCTGTCACCAATTACCTAAGCCAGGGGTTCTCAAACTTCATTGCTTCGCAACCCTCTTCTGACAAGAGAAATTACTACACCACTTCAGAAGCGGTGACTGAAGCCTAAGCCCCCCCCCCCCCCCATAGAGGGGCCAAAGCCTGAGCCCCACCGCCTAGGTCATGGGGGCCAAAGCAGAAGCCCAAGGGCTTCAGCCCCAGGCGGGGCCCTGTAACCTGAGTCCCACTAGGGCAAAAGGTCTCAGGCTTCGGCCCCAGACCCCAGCAAGTCTCATGCAAGCCCTGGTAACCCCATTAAAATGAGGTTGTGACCCACTTTGGGGTCCTGAGCCGCACTTTGAGAACCGCAGACCTAAGCTAAACCAATAACTGAAATGTGAAAGGCTCTGCAATAATTAGTTAAGAGGAGAGAAGACGGTGAGGAATTACAGAAGAACTTAGCTAAGCTTAGTGATTGGACAACTCTACAGCAGATGAAATTCAATGTATGTAAATACAAGAATTTGAACTAATCATACATACTAAATTAACTACTTGGGGAAAAGATCTAGGCATTGTTCTAGACTAGAGCTCTGTGAATAACTGATTTTGTGGCTTATTGCAATTCAAAAAAATAAATTTTAAAAAAATTATTTCCGTTCAAACAAAATATTCAAAATATTGTGAATTTTTTTGGAATTTTTAATTTGTTTTAAACTGAAACAATCTGACAAAGCAGACATGAAATCACCGTATATTTTGATGTTGCCAAATCTGCATTATTTATTTGTTTGTTTGCAAAAAAACCCAAAAGTTTCGGGTGAAAAATTTTGCCTAGCTCTATTCTAGATATCTCATTAAAGACATCACTCAAAGCTTGGTGACTTTAAATAAAGCAAAACTAGATATTAGGTTTCATAAAGTAATAGATAGAAAATAATTCTGACAATATTAATGCTGTTATATAAATTAATATACCTCCTCACCTTTAATACTGTACAGTTCTGGTCACACTGTCTCCAAAATAGTATAGCAAAGATAGAAAAAGCTCAGAGAAAGGAGGATTGATAAAAACATGGAAAGGCTTCCATAGGGGGAGAGAAAAGATAAGGACTATTTAGTTTAGAGGAGAGTAAATGGGATGTGATAGTTATGTAAAATGAGAAATGGTGTAGGGAACTGAAATCAAGTGCTCCTCTTTGAGAGAATATATTTACACAATGAAAATTACAGTAGACCTCACTGCCACAAGACCTTGAGGCAAAACATTTAGTCAGATTCTATAAAGGATTAGACGCTGACACGAATAATAAAAATAAGTAGAGTTACATTAACAAAGTTAGACATGTATATGGGATATAAGCCATCACGATGTAGGGCATAAGTCAGCCACTAATTAATGAGGTTGAGTAGATGCTTCCCCTATGGGCAGGTTATTCCATAATTGTCCATATCTGTGTTTCTTGCACCTTCCCCTGAAGCAGCTAGTACTGGTCACTGTCAGAGACAGGATGTTGAAGTAGGTGGCCCATTGATTTGATCCAGTCTGGCTATTCCTATGTGCCAGAGTAAAATATACTCTATTTTGAAATGGACTAAACTCCCAAGAGGCAACTTGAAATCAGCCCTTTTATGTCAATTAGAACAGTGCGATTCTGAATGGCTTTAGACTCAGAGGTGCTTTTACAATGACCATTTCTCCCACCACCGAAAGAAAACGTTCAGCCCTGTGAGTAACAGAGACAAGCACCACCTAGGAAATGTTCATTGGTGTTCTCATAGAATTACCCTCAGCCTTTCATTCCCTTTATGGACCCCTCCAGGTATTCTTTAAAATGTATGTAAATAAGTTACGTGCATAGTTGGGCAGCTGTCACTAGCCCAAAGAGTAACTAAAATAAAGTAAATAGGACTATAGACTGCATCCTTTTAAAGCGTGAGATGCACACTCTGACTTAGCATTGTGGAAGCTTTCCCTACCGGAGATCCAGTAGCGTAGCTAGGGGGGTTCAGGGGAAGCAGTTGCTTCCCCTCAGCACATTTTTCAAAAGTGGCGCCTTAGGGGTTACCTTATATGGCGCCAGTGGGTGGGGCCCGCTCCTCTCTGAAGAGCAGCACAGACGGAGGAGCCATGGGGCGGGGGGGGCGGTGGGCGCATCTGGAGGAGCACGCCAGGCGGCCAGGTAGAGAGAGGGGACAGGCTGCGCTGCGCTGCTTGGCCTGTTCGGGTCCGGAGCGCTCGGGCTGGGTTGGGGGGAGCATGTGTGGCGGCGGCGGGGGCCCAGGGGGAGGGGAAGCATGCGGGGCGGCGGGGGGCTGGAGGGAGCATGCGCGGCAGCGGGGCTGGGCTGAGCTGAGAGCGTGCCGCCTGGCAATATGGGTGCCGGAGGCGGGGGGAGAAGCGGCGAGTGGGGAAGAGGCTGGGCGCCTCGGCAGCAGCCTTGAGGGAAAGGCTCCGTTTGGCTGGGCTCAGTGCTGCAGGGTGTATCAGCACAAAACGCAACCCTCCCCTTTTGCAACTGGGAGCGGTTTCTGCCACGCAGCGTAGCAGTTTGGTAAACTGTTTGTTAACTTGCTACCGCCTGTCCATGGGGTTGCGAATCAGGAGGGGATGGGGTATGTGGTCAAAAACGATCCCGATCTGCTTCCTGACCAGAGTGGCCGTTTTCATTGCATTCATGAAAGGGGAGGTAGGATTTGTGGGTATGGAGCGTGCCCCTGAGCCCAAGTTGAGACCACAGTGGCCCCTTTTCATTTTTTCCACTGCAGGGATGGGGTATGTGGTCAAAAACAATCCCGATCTGCTTCCTGACCAGAGTGGCCCCTTTCATTGAATTCGTGAAAGGGGAGGTAGGGTTTGTGGGTATGGAGCGTGCCCCTGAGCCCAAGGTGAGACCACAGTGGCCCCTTTTCATTTTTTCCACTGGCTTCTCCTTGCTTAATTCCAATGACTGGGCTGCTCATGCACCTGTCACTGGTCCAGGGATGGTTGCAAAACGGGAGGGATGGGGTTTGTGGTCGAAAACACTCACGGTCTGCTTCCTCTGGGGGATGGTTGCAAAACGGGAGGGATTGGGTTGTGGTGGAAAACACTCACGGTCTGCTTCCTCTGGGGATGGTTGCCCATTCAAAAGTTCTGCAGCCACTGGTTATGAGCCCAAGCCTTCATTGTTTCAGAAGATTTTCTGCCCTTGGGAAGGATGTAAGATGACACCATATAATATACTACACTGAATATTTGTGAATCAGCTTCTACACACAAGTCCAGCACACAGGTCTTGTTGTCTTTTCACTGCAGTCCTTGATCTTGCTGACAAATCTGTAGAGAATTACTGGAACCATAAACTCCCTGAACATTAAATCTCACCAAATGAGAGTCAATCCATCCTCATCATTATATCTACTCATTATACTCCACACCTGTACATAGCCACTATATGAACTTCATACCCTCATATCTCAATGCCTGTACTTTGACCCATCAACCTTTTACCCCGAATCGGGGATATTGCAGATTATGTATTCCTTATGCCACCTGATTTTAAACCAAACTTTGCACCATCGATAATTCTGTACAGTATTCCCTGATAACCATAAACTTCTATGCTCAAACTCTGTTCACTTTTTTTTTTTAAATCATCTTAATAAAAATTTTAAATCTGTTGAAACTGGTCTAGGTCTAGGCAAGAGATCTCAGGAGTCATGTCCCAGGGATATGCCCCACTCCCCAGCACTGCTCCAGCTCTGAGCTGTCTCCACTGCGACTGCCTGGGACCTGTGGGGCCCCACCTGCCTCCCCAGGGAAAGAGCCACCTGGGACTGGTGCAGGCTGGGCCAGTCTCAGCCAGTCCCAGAGGACGGCTGGGGGAGGGGGAGAGTGTGGGAGGCTCAGCTGGGTCCTGCCAGGCATGTGGGTCCTGAGGGAGCCTGGCCCGGGTAGGCCCTGCTCCTGCTCCAACCTGGCTGATTGCACTCCCAAGGGGCCGGAGTTATCCTGCCCCAAGACAAGCTCTGGCTGCGCTGCCGGCTCAGCCTGGCAGACACAGTCACCTCCCATCAGGGCCGGGTATTGTGGCTGGGGGTTAGGGTGTGGGAGAGTAGGTCTCTAGTGGGTCTGGGAGGGTGCTGTGCAGTGGGGGGTGGGGAGATCTGTGTGTGTTGGGGCACTGGGAAGTGTGCAGGGGTCTGGGTGGGGCACTGTGCAGTTGTGGCAGTGGGGCGGTGGGGGGCACTGGGCAGTGAGGGAATCTGTGGGGGGGCTCTGGGCGGGGAAGGGCAGGGCACTGTGCAGTTGTGGGAGGGCTGTGGGGGGTCTACAGCTAGGGGGCACTGGGCAGTGAGAGAATCTGGGGGGGGGTTGGAGTGGTCTGTGGGAGGGCACTGGGCATGGGGGCTTGTGGGGGTCTTTTCACGTATTCACACACAAAAACGTGAAAAAGCGCGCCTCAATTGTCCAATAGATCAATTTGGCATATTAGCCAGGAGGAAGCAGACCGTGAGTGTTTTTGACCACAAACCCCATCCCTCCTGATTCGCAACCCCATGGACCAGTGACAGGTGCATGAGCAGACAAGTCATTGGAAATAAGGAAGGCGGAAGCCAGTGGAAAAAATGAAAGGGGCCACTCTGGTATGACCTTGGGCTCAGGGGCATGCTAGCCAGGAGGAAGCAGATCGATGAAAGGGGCCACTCTGGTCTCACCTTGGGCTCAGGGGCATGCTCCATACCCCCAAAGCTTACCTCCCTTTTCACGGACTCACACACAAATACGTGAAACAGCGCACCTCAATCGTACAATAGATCAATTTGTCACATTAGCCAGGAGGAAGCAGATCAACCAAAGGGGCCACTCTGGTATCACCTTGGGGTCATGGGCCCGCCCCGAAGGGGAAGAAGCATGATGGGAGCACAGGGCCGGGCTGGCCAGTGTGCGTCTGGCAGTTCCCGGTTTGTAAACAGTGCCATTGTACTGGGCTGGGTGGAGCAGGGTTGTCCCTGCCGTGCCATGACCCATCTCCCATTGCCCCCGGCCAGCCCGTCGCTCTGAGGACTCTGCCCCCCCCATGCCCCACGTCCCCATTTCCCCCCTTGGGGACCACAAATATGTTTAGCACCAGGCCCACAAAAAGTTAATCCAGCCCTTTTTGGGGTGCAGGCTCTGGGATGGAGTTGGGGTGCAGGAGGGTTGCAGGCTATGGGTAGTTTGAGTGAGGGGTGCAGGCTCTGACCTGGGGCATGGGATTGGGGTACAGGAGGGGGTGCAGACATGTGGGCTCTGGGAGGGAGTTAGCAACTCAGCACGTTATATAAGAGAAATGAGCTGCAGTGATTTCATATAGGCATAGAAACTGATAGAAGACACTTTTACATATTCAAAATGTGAGAGGCAGAGTTGGAGGGAGGGAGTGTCTGTACAATATTTCACCGCATTCAGTCTCCTGGCTGGATCAGTAACGTAGCCGTGTACAGGGCCGCCCAGAGGATTCAGGGGGCCTGGGGCAAAGCAATTTTGGGGGCCCCTTCCATAAAAAAAGTTGCAATACTATAGTAACATGTATTTGGAAATGTAAAAAATAACCAGTGACATACATTCAAAAATGAATTTGTAATAATTTGAAAATACACTAAATACATTATTTAAAAACATTAAATGGTTTAATGGTATGTATACATTTGCAATTACATAATGGGCTGTTGCTGGGTGATGGTGATGGTTAGGATGGGGTCGGGGGGGGTGCCCCACCCCTTACCATGGCGCTTACCCCCTCTCCTGGAGCCTCAGCGTGCTGCGACCAGGAGCGGCCCCGGACAGCGTTGGAGCCACCGCGCTGCAGTGCGCCAGGGCCGCTCCCGGACGCGGCACGCTGAGACACCGGGGGAAGACGGAGTCGGGGGCAGCCTCCGACATATTCGTGGGGGCCCCTGCGGAAAATTGCCCCACTTGGCCCCCCCGTCTGGGCGGCCCTGGCCCTGCAACACTTGTATAGGATAGAGAGGAGCTGCAGTGATTAAGCTTTGACAGGCTAGGAATTGGAGGCCTGTGCCTTTAAGACCCCAGCCCCAGGAACCCGCCCCCTGCTCCGAGGCTGACATGCAGCGTCCCTGTGAGAACAACAAAAACAGCCTCTGCCCCCCCCCACACCCCTAGATTAGCAAGCACAGTGGGTGGCTCATCCCACGGGGTCACTGTTCCCCCCCTCCCCCTCCCTGGAGGGGGGTGTCGTACCCGCACGGGGTCTGGCAGTGTCTCCCGCCCCCCCCCCCCGCCTTAGCCCCCGCTGTCACCCCCCACCACCGATTTTTGCCCTTCAGCCCCTCTTCTGCCGCTAGCTACAGTAGCTTGAACCCCCCAGGCCAGTAAAATTCTGCCCCCTGCTCAGACCCTGACAGCCCCCCGCCGGGATTTGCCCCCCCCCCTTAATCCTTTTAAACCCCCCCCAAAGAGGAGGCAGCAAAGCGTAAGTAGAAGTAAGGGCAGAGAGAGGGCAGTGGCTACAACGAAGGTTACTGGGCATGCTCAGTTCGAGTGAGCATGCTCAGTACGCCCAAAGTAGCAAAACGGGAGCGAGAGCTGAGAACGGCCCAGCTCAGTGCAATAATTGATGGCAACAGCCCGGCTGACCGAGCAGGGGCGAGGAGTGCAGCCGGTCTCGGGCGGGCAAGCAGGCGGGTGGCTGCTTGCTGCTTAGCCTGCCGAGCTGCGAGCCCCGGCCTGGTGGGGCACCGGGCACCAGCAGCAGAGGAGCGGGGGAAGGGCTGGCCAGGGACAATGGCAGGAGGGATGAGATGCGGGGGGGGGCGTGGGAGAGGAGCTTGGTGGGCGCAGAGCAGCCGGAGGAGGAGCCAAAGGGGGCGTGGCCAGAGGAGGAGCCAAGGGGGGGGCGCCTTTTTATGTTTGCTCCCCTGCTCTTAAAACCTGGCTATGCCACTGCAGAGATCAAACAGTCTGTGGGCACTTGTGTTTTTGGCAGATTTATAAACCAGATAAGAACAAGTTTTTGGCAATGCCTAATGCTGAGAAATTTGAATGTACATAAATAACTCAAATATTTGCTCAGAAATCACATCAGTGGGTATGACTGAAGTCTAGGTCAGTTGGCAGGGGAAACGTTGACTCTGGTAGATCAGTGAGCCGATCCAAAATCCACTGAAATCAATGGAAACATTCCCAATGACTTCAGCAGTTTTTGGATCAGCCCCTAGGGCAGGGGTGGGCAAACTTTTTGGCCCTTGGGCCACAGATGGGTGGGGAAATTGCATGCAGGATCATGAATGTAGGGTTTGGGGAGGGAGCTCAGGGCAGGATGTTGGGGTGAGGCATGCAGGAGGAGTGCAGGCTCCGGCCCAGCGATGCTTATCTTGAGCAGCTCCGGGGTGGCAGCAGCGCGCAGCGAGGCTAAGGCAGGCTCCCTGCCTGCCCTGGCCCCACGGTGATCCCAAAACCGGCCGGCACCATGTCCCTGCGAGCCCTGGGGGAGGGGGGCCGAGGGCTCCATGCGCTGCCCTCACCTGCAGACACCGCCCCCCACAGCTCCCATTGACAGCAGTTCCCTTAGCCTTAGCCCTGGGGGTGCAATCCCGAGGGCCGGATCCAAAGCCCTGACGGGCCGGATTCAGCCCGCGGGTCGTAGTTTGCCCACCCCGCCCTAGGGCCCTGATCCAGTAAAGCCTTGAAGTATAAACTTAGCTTTAAACATATGAGTAGTTCTGTTGTCTCCATGGAAACTACACCATGTGCTTAAAGTGAAGCACATACTTGAGTGCTTTGCTGGATTAAGGCATAAATAAATGTAAAACATGAACTGGCAGCCATCTTGGCCCAGTATCTTCCCATGATAAGTATATATCACATGCTTTTTGGGTTGGTGGGGAAGCCTCATGGTCCAGGGGCAAAGGTACAGAACTGGGACTCGGAAGACCTGGGATCTGTCCCTGACTGTGTCGTGGACCTTGCTTGGGCAAGTCACTTCATCTCTTGGTATCTCTGTCAAGCAGGTGGGACTCTCCAGCCATGGCAGGACATCCACGCAGGAGAAGGAAAGCTCCAATTGCAAACCAAGAATGTCAGCCCTGGCCAGCCGGTTTGTAAAAGTTGTATCAGTCACACACGCTCTCTGGGTCTGCACCACCAACCCCAGCTAACAGGACACGCCAAAGCAATCAAACCTTTTTGGATAGTCTTCTAGACACGATTGCTTACAAAAGGGGGAGCAGACGTCATGCTCAGAAGAATGGCAATACTCTACAGTCCCACAGCTATGTGTCAAGGGTCCTAGAGATTTCAGAGAAGGTATCATTGCCAGGAGTTTCTTATTCCAAAGTTTGATAATGAATTAAGGGAGGGTACATGGGACCTTTCCTGGCTCTGACATTGACTTTCTGGGCAAATCCCTCACTTACAATTACTTACATACCTGTCAGGGGTGTTGTGAGGTTTAATTAAAGATTGAGCTGGGTAGAAGTGAAATGTATTATTTCCCGTACATGCAGTGTTAGCTTCTGAGACAGAGAATTAATCTGATATTCACCTTTACAGATTCTTTTAAAATGTATAACTTATTTTACTCTAGATTCAAGAGATTCCAGGCCAGGTTTTGTTCCATAAGGCTATGGTTTTACACTGATGTGGGTACTTATGATCTAGAGCAGACAGAGCCAACACAGTTTCATAGTTCAGGAGGCAATGATGAATCAACAAAGTGGTCATCAGCTGGGTAAGAGTCTTGGTGGTGATGATCATTTTAAAATCTTCCACTGGAAAGCAGGGCAAGCAAAAGATGTACTATAGGTTTTAGATTTCTTGAGGATCCTTAATAGCCTGGAATGTGTGTTATAAATACGGAAAAGGAAATAGACTGGTCTGTCAGTTGCCATTGAAAGCTATTTTTCCTGCAATCATCTGGGCATATAAGGAACAGTGATGTGTTTAATGAGTCCTGATGCATGGGGGCATTTTTAATTGATATTGTCTAATCAAAATCTGCCTGTCCATGACACCTAGGTCAAATAAAAAAACCCAACTTATGTAATTTTGAATTCCTCTCTGATGAGCATGATATTAGACCAACAGGTGATAGTCCGTGTTATCGCTTCTTTTTGCATGATGCAACAGACAGATGTAAAAGAAAACAGTCTTAAATCAAACTGAAAGTTGCCTTTATGCTGACCTTCTGAAAGTTCTGTCCACACGTAGGGCAATGGCGGGTAGTGGAAATGTTTCAAAGGCTCTGCTTTTCCCTTCAGTGGGCATGAAGTTGACCTACTGTGTTAGCAAATGTTTATACTTTGTGCCAGTTTGCACCAAGCGTCAGGTATTTTAAAAAGCATATCCAGGGGTGAACAGGGCTGATTTCTTCTCCACTGGAAAACAACCAGCAAGGCCCCGAAATCTGCAGCTACTTGGCAAAGGGATGACGCAACTGTTCAGGAACAAAGTACATAAGAAATATAGGCTCCAATCCTATACTGAAGTCAGTGAGGCTCTCTGCAGGTGCAGGCGTTTACGGACATAGAGCTTATTGGCTCGAGGCCATACTGAATGAGCATGAAGATTAACTGAATTTACCAGAGGCAGCCTGCTCCATTACTTAATGTTGGAGAGTGTGGAGAGCACTGAAAGCTCATAAGAATAATTTTAAATCATCCTCGGAGCTACCAGCTGCAGAGGCAGCTGGGAGCCCTGGGGCGATTTAAAGGGCCCAGGGCTTTGGCCGCTGCTATCGCAGCAGAGCTCTGGGCCCTTTAAATCACCAACAGAGCCCTGTCGCCGCTAACCCGGGGCTCCAGCAGCCAGGCTCGGGCAGTGCTTTAAAGGGTCTGGGGCTCCGGCTGCTGCGGGGTAGCGGCAGGTCTCCCACGGTGATTTAAAGTGCCTGGGGCTCCGGTGGTGCGATATGCCGTACTGGCTTACTTTCACCTCTGCCTCCCACCAGGGCTGGCTCTAGGTTTTTTGCTGCCCTAAGCAAAAAAAAATTTTGGCTGCCCCCCACCCCAGCCCTGGGTTCTCCCGCCCACACCCCCTGCTGCCCCAGCGCTGGGCTCCCCGCTTTCCCCCCCCACCAGTGCTCTCCCCTACCCCTCTGCCGCCCCAGCCCTGGGCTCTCCCCCAACCTGCACCCTCCTGCTGTCCCAGCCCTGGGTCACTGGTAACTCGCTCCCAGGGCGGGTCATTCAGCAGGAATTTTGGATGTGCACAGAACACAGACAGGATTGGTTCCCATATGGTTACAGAACTGCAGTAAAGTCGAACAATTTTCAGCTTGTGTGATTGGAGGATATCTGGATGCATATTATAAGACTATCCATAAATGAGGAAAAGTTGAGGTGCCTTTATTATTCTTTTGTTCCACTCTCTCTTTCTATGGAGAATTTGCCAATGCAATCACTGTCTTCCTTTTAAACAAATAAAACTAAAGAAAAAAGAAAAGGCAATGACTATTGAAAATAGCAATTCCAGTCCTAAAAACTACTGGGAAGCATTTCTTGCTCAATTTTATCCTACTTTTTCTACAGCAAGTTACAGTGGATCAGTATATTTGATTTGGGAGAAATGAAGTTAACAGCTGCCTGAATTGAGCTTGAGCACTCCTGAATTTTGAGGGTGTTCAAATCTGGAAGGCAGGTGCTAGATTCCCTTTCTGAATATTAGCTAAATCTGGAAAGGAAAAGTCAATTTCTGCTTCCATGGCTCAGAAGTGGAAATCCTCCTAAGTGCCTGGTACTGTATCTAAAGCTGCCCAGGTGCAGAGCCTCCCCTCCCTTACTTTTCATTTTAAATTCTGGTGGGATCCAGGAACCTCCCTTGCTAGGCTTCAGATAGAGAGGGGCACTGTCCATTTAGTCCACCCAATTCCTTCTTTGGGGGCTGCAAGGTGAGGTCACACCAGTATCCCTAATCCAGTCTGGGAAAGTCTTCTGAAGGGGATATCTGGGGCAAAGCCTTCTATTCCTTGGGCACACTTGTTCCCCATTCACAGTGCCACCCCTTTTGACTCACAGCAAGCTGCAGCATGGCTCAGCTACCTCATTCCCTACCGCTCCCTTTCCTGTTGATAGCTGCCAAGAGATTGCTGGGAAATGTAGTTCTTTCCCTTCTCCAGGGCTGGCTCTATAGGCAGGGAGCTAGGCAAGGAACTACAGCTCCCAGGGTTCCATGGGTTCTCAGCTCCCATGCTGGATCCCCAGCTGCTCTGTGGCTCCGCTTCTGCAGGGTTGTGAGAGGGCAGGAAGTGAGTTAAAAAAAAAAAAAAAAAAAGATGGCCCGAATGCTGCCCCCTGCAAGTGTGCCGCCCCAAGCACCTGCTTGTTTTGCTGGTGCCTAGAGCCGGCCCTGCCTCCCACATCTCAACCCCCTTCCCCAGCCTGGAGCCCCCTCCCACACTCCGAATCCCCCTTCCCCAGCCCAGACCCCCCTCCTCCACCCCAAACCCCTCATTTCTGGCCCCACCCCAGAGCCTGCACCCCCAGTTAGAGCCCTCACCCCCTCCCACACCTCAGTCCCCTGCCCAGCCCAGTGAGGGTGGGGGAGAGCAAGCCAAGGAGTGAGAGGGAATGTAGTGAGCAGGACGGGCCTCAGGGAAGGGGCGGGGCTAGGGTGTTCCATTTTGTGTGACTGGAAAGTTGTCAACCGTAAGGGGAGCTGGGATGTGCCAGGTGAAAAAGTCCTGGTGGAAGGTGAATGCAGGGGGTGGATGAACCCCAGCAGTCTGCAGGGTGTCAGTAATCCCCGGTGGCAGGGCGGGGAGGGTGAGTGAGTGTGGGAGAGGGGTTGTGATCCCTTGGTGGGGGGAGGGGGAGAATCAGCCCTGCAAGGCCTGGGGTGGATAAGCCCCTACGGGAGGGGAGGTCAGCGTGGGGGCAGTGCGCTCGGCGGGGGAAGGGGCGGGGTCAGTGACCCCGGGGGCGGGGCGGGGCAGAAGGGCATCTATCCAGTAACCAGAAGCAGCGGCTGCTGCTGGACCACGTGGTGGGGCGGGTCACATGATCGGGCTCAGCTGACGGCTGGCCGGGGCGGGGCGCAGCGCAGGCAGTGCTCTGCCATGGAGCGCGCTGAGCCGGTCTGGGAGCGGGCCTGGGCCCTGGACGAGATCCGCAAGGGCAGCCAGAGCTGGTCGCTGGCAGCTGACGCCGGCGTGAGCGTTGGGTGGCGGCTCGGGGCCATGGGCGCGGCTCCCGGGGGGCCGGGAGTGAAGGGAGGCTGGAGGCGGGGGTTAAGGGGGAGGTGAAGGGAGCTATGGGGGGGCTGGTGAGGGGTTGTGGGAGAAGTGACTTGCTCTCAGCCTCTGGGCCCTCCTTAGCCTCTCCTGGCACCTGTTTCCCTCTCCCCATGCTGTGGCAGTACCAGGGGGCTGTTCCCCAGGTGTTTCTCATTGCCCCACAGTGGGGGCCTGACCTGTTACTTGCTGGCCCCCTGCGAAGGGTGCTATCCTCAGGCAGCCTGTACCCCACTCTAGTGAGTGCAGTCGGGAGGGTCTTGGCAGCTGGGAGTAGTGGGGTGCTTGTGGGGGGGGGGCCCAAAGGCTGAGCCAGCTGTGTTCCCCAAAGCTAGCAGCTAAAGTAGGGGTTGGCTCATGGGTCTGGGGGGGTCATATACAAGCTGGCAGTGGGGCTCTTTGGGCAGCTGGCTCTAATGAGGGGTGTGTTTCTTCTATGCTGTGTGGATTCTTGAATATGTGGACCTCTCCCTGCAGACTGGAAACCCAAACATGGCACTAGGGTGCTAGTGCCCAAGAGCTGGGAAATCTCTTCCCCCCGGCCCCTCTGGAAATACAAACAGAAAATGAAACTGGTCTTACTCTCCAAACTGAGGGCCACCTTTCCTGTGGATTGGGGAGGAGGCAACCCACGGATGTCCTGAGAGCTCTAGAATTTCCCATCTCCCCATTCACCCTACTCCTCCTAGTCCCCTCTGTGACTTTCTTCTCCTCCCACCTGTTCAGCGCATGTACCGGTAGTGACAGGTTCAGCATTAAATACCTTCAGAAATTTCTCAGGTTGGCAGCACATCCAGAATAGTGCTGCAGACAGCTGCCATCCTGGGCTTTCCCCTCACTTCCCTGTGTCACATCAAGTCCTCATGGAATCATAGTGCAACTAGTGCCAGGTGGGGGGGCCATGGTGAAAGGAGAGGGATGTGATGCCACTTTAAATCCAACCCCTCAGCAAATCAGTGGTGGTTTCTGCTATTTTAATACTCTCTTGTTTTATGAGCTGGCCCTGTGTGAACTGCAAAAAAAATAAACTACAAAAATAATGGAGGGTTGGGGGGAAATCACAAGAACATTTAGAGTATTAGTAACTTGAGTCACGAGTTCTCCAGTCTAAAAGATCTTTCTTTTGTCATTTTCCCGTTTTTAATTCACTTGAATGACTGGCCTTTTTATTGTGACTAAAGTTATCTGAAATTAAACACCACTCTCTTATGTGTTTTGTAAATAGCTTCTGCATTTTCTGCAAGAGTTTTCCCAGCAGACCATCTCCAGGACGCATGAAATTAAAAAGCAAGTAGATGGACTGATTCATGAAACAAAAGCCACAGACAGTCGCCTACGTAATGTCTTCAATGACTTTCTTATGTTGTCCAACACACAGTTCATTGAAAATGTGAGTGCACCAGGATCTAACAGGGTTAGAAGCAAGTGATATAATTTGGAGTATGTTAAAATAGAGAGCATTCTCCTGGATCTCTCTTGTTTGTTCATTTTTGTTTTGCAATCCTATAACTATTGGTAGAATGATGTATTGTTTCTGATGATTTTGTCTGTTCAGAAGTCACTTCTCTAAATTATGCCAGAAATATTAGGCAAGTTTGTAGTTCTGGCTTCTTTACACTACTATGAATAGCACCTTCCCTTCCTTATCCTGGTGCCTGCTGGGTCCTAGCAACCCGGGGATTTCTTTTGGTTTTTCAGTTCAGCTGCCTGAAGTCTGACATAAGGGGCATCTCCTTGTGATCCACTTCTGGGTCACAGCCCCTGTCCATTGAGAGTGGCTGAGAGAGCCCATATCTGATTGTTCTCCACAGTGTTTTTTTAGTGTCTTGTTCAGTCCAGTTGTAAATGTCCTCTAAGGAGACTTTGTTAATCTTGGAGACTTCCACAGGCTGATCTGAAAAGCAATGTAGAGTTTTTTGAGATCACCTATCTCAGTGGTTCTTAACCTGGGGTGCACGCACCCCCTGGGGGTGCGAGATGCCCTTTCTGGGGGTGCAAGACATGCCAGATTTTTTTAGAAGGTAAATCATCAAAAACACAAATTAAGCACAGGCATGTAAGTACAACTACTTTGTTTCATCAAACCTATGTATTTATTAACATTATACATTTTTAATGATTATGCTGTTAAATTTTAACTGAGAATTATATATTTATTTTAATTTCAATCTTTCATCCTATAGTTATGATATATCTAGGTTTAAAGAACTGACCTACGTCAATGATTTTTGATAAGGGGTGCAAGAACATATTTTTGAGAACCAAAAGGGTGCAGGCTGCAGTAAAGGTTAAGAATCACTGACCTATCTGAATGTATCTCTTGATATACTGTTAATAGGGACAGTGTTCATACAAGCATTTGGTTCTGCTAAAGCTGCGTTTCCCAACCTGTATGTCATGAATCCCAGGGGGATCATGACAGAGTACTGTACTGGGAGGGGTGGGGTGTGTATGAGACCTTTGGGGGGGAAAAAAAGGGGGGGTAGAAAATGTAAGTAAGTGTTGCTAAAGTGTTGGGGGGGCGAGGGGTGGAAAGAGAGAATCAAAACTCTGGCACACTGCGATTGTCAGCTTGCATGGATGCATGACGGTACCAGCACTGGCAGCCACATAACAATGGGCTCGTAGATCACATGGTAGGAGTGCTGCCAGCATGGCACCCAGGTACTGCTCAGGCATGCTGGGCCTTGGGGAGCCAGGTCCTCAATGTGGCTGAGGCTTATGATTCTCTTGGCATCAAGGACCCAAGGCTCACCGGCAGTGAGGGGTAAGAGTGTGGGAAGCAGGGGATGGGTTGTGTGTATAGGGGCTCATGGTGGGAGGGAGAGCAGAGGCTCTTGTGTCTATGATCTCAGGGGCTCCCCCCCTTAAGGGCTCAGGGAGGCTCTGGGTCTGTGTTTGTAGGGGCTTATGGGCCATGAGGGGCAGGTTAGAAGGGGGCATCTGAGAGGGGAAGAGGAAAAGTCTCTAACCTTCAAAACGAATGTAAATAAAACAGTGTTATCCACCTTGCGGAGAACAGGCTGTGGAGTTGCTCAGTGAATTCTGTATGATAGGCCTGCAGCACCTTTGCAAGTACTGCAGCTGTAGTAATCACATCTTGGGTGACTTCACAGGTCATATTGGAAGCTCTGCACAATTGTAATGTCTTCATTATGGTATAGTAAAAGCAGGTGCTGTAAAATATCAGAGCTGATGGTTTGAAGACAATTGTCTGTAGCTATAGCTGTTTATTAGAAGAAAGTATTTGCTGTGACATAATGACTGTATTGGTGCTCGTATATGTGAACATCAGTGTTTCAGTACAGTAAGAAGTTGGATGTGAAAAATGTTGGCGTTACACACTAAACTTCTACTTAACGAGTAATGCTATAGCAATGAATGGCTTTAATTTCTTTAGGCATTCTGAAGTGTTGTGCACACTGGCAGATATTTTGCCTTGATCAACATTGTACTCTGATTGTGCTGGGCTTTCATAAAATAGAGATACTTTATTCCTGTAAGGGCCTTTGTACAAGGACAAGGCAGTGGAGAATCAGGCCCTTGGTATCTTTAGATACTGTGATACCTAGCTGTGTTGTGCTGCATCACAATGCTGCTGTGTACGACATTTAAAAGATATTATGGGTGCTCAATGTCTTTGAAAATCTGGTCCAAATTGTCTCAAGTTGGTTGCCCAAAAATTGAAGTACTCTGAATCGGGGGCCGCTTCTAATACCTTTGGCCTAACTTTTCTGTGCTTCAGTTACTAATCTGTGAACCAGTTTAACGTCTTACGAGATGTTCATAGCTAGGTTTGGCAAGCTGGTCAATTGACCATCCCTTATTTGACCATGGTCATGTATTCCAGCAAGTGTCCTGATGTCGGCATCAGCCTACCTTTTTGATTGCATCATAGTGCCAATGGATGACAAGCCTATTTAGATGTCTTGATTATTCACTTTACTACATGCTAATGCCACCTGTTGGGGGAAGAAGGTGAACAAATTGAAGTTGAGCATCTTGATTGGCTGGAATCTTCTAGAACAAACGTTGTATGTAGGATATATCTTTACTTGTATACTGGCCATCAATGCACTTAGTGACTTACAAAGCACATTCAGTAAATTAAGACAGTCTTTGCCTGAAGAATTTACAGTGTAAAATGACTACACAAACATGCAGAAATTAATTCTGAAGAGAGTGGACGAGGGAGAGGAGGGTTCAGTTATTAAAATTTCTTTCCCAACACAGAGAGAAAAGATTTAACTTTAATATTTTTCTTTTGTAACTGTTCAGTCTTGAATCAGTTCACATTTAAATATGAAGCTGACATTGCTTAAAAAAAGGTAATAATCATTCCTGTTTTTAGAACTTCACCTTACTGTGTTTTGCATTTTTCTCAGTTAAAGTAAATCAGTTAAGTAACTTGTTTTTTGTAATTAGGCATAAGCAAATAAGGCTAAGCCTATTGGAGACCATAAAGTCTTATTCTTCTTCAAGGGATTGCTCATGTCTATTCCACAGTAGGTGTGCATGCTCGCCACGTACACCAGTGCCGGAAGTTTTCCCCTAACAGTACCCGTAGTGGGAGAGCCCCATCGACCCCTGGAGTGGTGCCTCCATGGTGCAGTATAAGGGGTGCTGCGCACTCCCCCCATCCTCAGTTCCTTCTTGCCGCCAGTGAAGGTGCTTCGGAACGGCTCTGCTCCAGCTTTGCTGTAGCTCGTCCCCAAAACTGCTTGTTCGTTCAGTGTATGGTACCGGTAATTAGTTAGTTTAGTTTAGCTAGAGCGCCCGGGCTGGGGCGTGCCCCAGGTTTTAAGTCATGCGACACTTGTAGGTGATCTGTGCCACTGAGTGATCTGCACGCAGACTGCGCTTTTTGGGGAAACCCATCTCAGCGATCGCTGCAAGATTTGCAAGTCATTTAAGCCTCGGACCAAGAGAGAAAGGGACATTAGGCTCAGGGCTATTCTGATGGAATCAGCGCTGACCCCAGCTCTGGCACGCCGCCTCGAGTTGGCACCGCGGTGTTGGTGCGCGGTGACCCTTCGGCGCCAGTGACTAATCGGCATCGCTCCCCGACCATGGGGCATGTCAAGAAGGCTAGGAAGAGGCCTTCTTTGCTGCGGAACTGAAGTAAACCCAGGACAGGGGCTAGACCCATGTCAGGCAGTCCTTGATCCCCAATGGCCTCTAGGCCTCTGACTCAAGTCGAGTGGAGTAGCCCGGCCCATTCGGAGCAGGCCTCCCCGGATGTCTGGATGCCCTCCACACCGGAGGCCCTGCAGGCGACCCGGGATATTATGTCCATGCTGGTACTAGGAGCACCGCCAATGTCGGCCCCGCACTCCAGAGGCAAGCCGCCTCTGGGATCTCCACAGTCACCCCTGGCACAGTACCAGTCTCAGTCGGGGGAACGTTCCCGACACCGTTCACCATCCAGCAGCCGTTCAGGGCAAAGTCCACGTGGATCGCCCTCAATGCCCACCAGGCTGTCTGGTTGAGTTCCTTCTGACCAAGACTCTCTGCACCGCTCCACCTCGGAGCAAACACCGATGGGACCGAGGCAGACGATGCCAAAGTTCCTCGTCTCGGAGGGGCTATCGCAGCCAGTCATGGCATGAATGTCGACGTCGTTCCCGTTTGGTGTCGTGCTCCAGGACCCCGCCACGGCACCACCTCCGAAGCCCCGGGCATCAATCGCTGGCGTCTTGCTGTCGCAGGCCCACCCAGTGGAGCTGATCGCGGAGCAGCTGTTACCAACTGTACCAGTCCTCCATGTCGGGATCGCGGTCCTGTGGTCGGCATCCCTCCCGGTGCTGCTGCTCCTCCCAGTCCAGAAACAGCGGCAGGTCATATGTCAGCCTAGCCTCCCTTTGTAGCCGTCCATCAATGGGCCAGGCCGAACATCTGGCCCCACCGGTGCCACAGCAGGTGCAGTGGCATTGGGCCCTGTGGCTGGGCCCATGGTACCACTGGGCACCGTGGCCCCCGATGCAGCCCCTGGTGGAGGCTCGCTCCAATGCCTCAGAAGGACCTTCGGCCTCCCTCTCCAGACCTCCGAGGAAAGAGTCAGTGGGACGTACATCCTTGGCACCATGCCCAGAGACCAATCAGGTGGTGAACCCTCCAGTGCCGGTGGACACCCAAAGTACTGTGCCAGCCTCCTCACCATCCCTGGATGAGGCGATTATGGCCCCTCCTTCCTCTGTCCCACAGGAGGACTTTAGGTCCCACCAAGAACTCTTAAAAAAGGGTAGCATCAAGCCTCCACCTTCGAGCAGAGGAGTTGGAGGAGCCCTCGGACACCCTGTTTAACATGTTGTCCTCCTCGGCACCGGGCAGGGTGGCCTTGCCTCTCCACGAAGGGGTGGCGAAAATTTCAAATGCCCTGTGGCAAACCCTAGCCTCGTTGGCCCCCATCTCTAAAGAGAGTGGAATGCAAGTATTTTGTACCTGCCAAGGGGCATGAACACTTATACACCCACCCTGCTCCTAACTCCCTGGTGGTCGAGTCGGTCGACCACAGGGAATGGCAGGGCCAACCAGCCCCTACCCTGAAAAATAAAGATTCAAGGAGGCTGGACTCATTTGGAAGAAAAATTTATTTGTCCTCGAGCTTCCAGTTACAGGTGGCGAACCACCAGTCTCTCCTGGGCCTGTAGGAGTTCAATCTGTGGGTCTCCCTGCCCAAGTTTGAGGACCCCCCCCCCAGGAGTGCGACAGGAAGGGGTTCAAAGCACTGGTGGAGAAGGGCACAGCGGCCGCCAGGGCAACCCTGCAGGCAACTTCGGATGCAGTGGACGTGGCCGTACAGTCCATGGCCTCCACAGTGTCCATGAGAAGGGCGTCATGGCTCTCACTCTCTGGGCTGTCCAGTGAGGCGCAGACCTCCCTGCAGGACCGCCTGTTTGACGGCAAAGCTCTGTTTGCAGAACAAATGGATACAAAGCTGCATGGCCTGAAAGACTCCCGCACGACTCTCCAGACTCTGGGTCTCTATGTTCTGGCTCCAGCTAAACTTAAGTTCAAGCTGCAGCAGACTCCTGCTCAGGCCACCCAGTCAAAATACGAGACTGCTTATAAGAAGTTGTGGGACTATAAGAGGTGCCCACAGAAGCTGTCTCGGCCTGCCCCCCAGCCTGGGTCCTCCAAGGGCAAGCAAGCCAGGAAAAGGTGGCTTTGATGGGATGCCCTGGGGCACCCTGCTAGTTCTCAGGGATCCACCCTCAATAAAGCTTCCCTTCTCCAATCGGTTGTGTGCTTTCCCAGAGTGGTCGTGGCTGACCTCGGACCGATGGGTCCTCAACACCATCTCCCGGGGCTACACTCTCCAGTTTACTTCCTCTCCGCCCAACCACCCCCTGCCCCATCCCTTCTGGGGGACTCCTCGCACGAGGCTCTGCTCTAGCAGGAGGTGGGGCGGCTCCTGGGCCTAGGAGTGGTGGAAGCGGTATCGGGGGAGTTCAAAGGCAAGCGGTACTACTCCCGTTATTTCCTTATTCTGAAGGCCAAAGGGGAGCTCAGGCCCATCTTGGACCTGCGAGGCCTGAACGAGTACATGGTGAAACTCAAGTTCCGCATGGTCTTCCGGGCCTTCATCATCCCCTCTCTGAATCCTGGGGGCTGGTACGCCGCCCTTGATCTGCAGGACGCGTACTTCCACATTCATATATTTGAGGGGCACAGACGCTTCCTCTGTTTCATGGTGAGGCAGGAACACTACCAATTTACGGTCCTCCCATTTGGCCTGTCCACTGCCCCCAGGGCATTCATGATATGTATGTCGGTGGTGGCGACCTACCTCAGGCGCCGGGGGGTCCAGATCTTAACCATCTAGTTGTCCAGATAGGGGAAGGGCAGCTCCTGGTCGCAGGTGCGGGAACACGTGGCGCTCCTTCTGTCCACGTGCACCACTTTGGGCCTGTTGGTAAACAACACCAAGTCCAACGTTAGTCCTGGTACACCGCATAGAGTTTATTGGGGTGGTCCTGGACACCTCGTCGGTCAAAGCCTCCCTCCCACCGGACAGGTTCAAGACCATGAAGGGGCTCATCGACACGGTCACAAGGTTTCCGGTGACAACAGCAAGAGTGTGCCTCCAGCTCTTGGGTCACATGTCGGCGTGCACGTATGTGGTCTGTCACGCCAGACTCAGGATGAAGCCCCTCTAGCTCTGGTTGGCCTCGGAGTTCTCCCAGGCCAGGGGCAGGATGGACAAAGTCCTCACAGTGCCCAAGCCAGTGATTGCCTCCATACGGTGGTGGTCCTCCCCAAGAAACATGCTCTATGGGATCCCGTTCAGGGGCAGGGCCCTGTTGCTGGAGCTGGTGTCCGACGCATCAGACCTGGGATGGGGGGGCCATGTGGGGAACATTCAGACCCAAGGTCTGTGGTCAGCTCAGGATCTGACCCTCCACATAAACATCAAGGAGCTCCGGGCGGTAAGATTGGCGTGCATGGCCTTCCGCTCGCACCCGGAGGGCTGGGTGGTCAGGGTCCTCACTGACAACACGGCCTTGATCTTCTATATCAACAGGCAAGGCGGGGCCTGATCCTCTGCTGCAAAGCCCTCAGGCTGTGGGATTTTTCTATAGCCCACAACATCTGCCTACAGGCCTTCCATGTACCGGGTGCCCGGAATGTGCAGGTGGATCGCTTGAGCAGGGACTTCTCCTCTCAGCACAAGTGGTCTCTCCACCCAGAGGTGGTGCACAGACTTTTCCAAGTGTGGGGAACTCTCCAGGTGGACCTGTTTGCGACTCGGCAGAACCGTCACTGTCCCCAGTTCTGCTCCGGGGGTCCTGGGACGGGGTGCTATCTCCGATACCTTCCTCCTGTCCTGGTCAAGCAAGTTTCTCTATGCCTTTCCCCTGTTCCTGCTGATTGGCAAGGTCCTAGAAAAGATAAAGTTAGACAAGGCCTGGGTCCTTCTGATTTCCCCAGGATGACCCAAGCAGCATTGGTACAGGACCCTCATGGGCCTGGCGGTCGCCCTGCCATGGCTGTTGCCATCCTGCCTGGACCTGCTCTCCCAGGGCCGCCTCCTCCACCACAACCTAGCGGCACTCCACCTCACAGCATGGCTGCTCAATGGCTAGGTAGGGAGGAAAGGACGTGCTCGGAAGGGGTTCAGCACGTCTTCCTAGAAAGCAGGCGGCCCTCCACACGCCGATCCTACTTGGCAAAGTGATCTCGGTTTTCCAGATGGGCGGATGAGTTGGGGGCATTTCCCTGGTGGCTGCCCCGATCCACCTTATTCTGGACTATCTCCTTCACCTTAGAGCCCAGGGCCTGGTGCCCTAGTCAGTCAAGGTGCACCTGGCGGCCATATCAGCCTTCCATCCGCCGGTGCAGGGCCATACAGTATTCTCCCATGCTATGACTGGCCAATTCCTTAAGGGGCCCCATATGTTAGGCCCCCGGTCCTGCAGTGGGACCTAAACCTGGTGTTGGCCCGTCTCACGGGGGCCACTGTTTGAGCTGCTAGCCACGTGCTCTTGGTCACAGCTCTCGCGGAAGGTGGCCTTCCTGGTTGCAATCATGTTGGCTAGGCGGGTCTCAGAACTCAGGGCCATGACCTCCGAGTCCCCTACACGGTGTTTCATAAAGATATGGTCCAGCTCCACCCACAGCCTTCGTTCCTCCTGAAGGTGGTCTCTGCCTATCACATGGGTCAGGACATTTTTCTGCCGGTCCTCTGCCCCAAACCCCATGCGTCCAGTGAGCGCCACCTCCACACGCTAGATGTGAGATGGGCTCTAGCCTTCTACCTGGAGCGGACTAAGCTGTTCAGAAAGTCCTCACAACTGTTCATCGCCTCGGCCAAGCACATGAAAGGTCGTCCGATCTCCACTCAGTGGCTCTCCAACTGGATCACCTCGTACATCCGTAGCTGTTATGACCTGGTGGGAATCTGTCTACCACCAATTGTGAAGGCGCACTTGACTCGGGCGCAGGCCTCATGGGCTGCCTTTTTAGCCCACGTCCCCATCCAGGACATTTGTAGGGCTGCTACATGGTTTTGAGTTCACACTTTCACCTCGCATTATGTGATCGTCTCCCAAACCAGGGAGGATGCCAGGTTTGGCAGGGCTGTGCTCCGTCCTGAGAATTTGTGAACTCTTACTCACCTCCAACAGATATAGCTTGGAATCACCTATTGTGGAATACACATGAGTAATCGCTTGAAGAAGAAAAGACAGTTACCTTTTCCGTAACTGGTGTTTTTCAAGATGTGTTGCTCATGCCTATTCCACATCCTGCTCTCCTTCCCCTCTGTCAGAGCTGTCTGGCAAGAAGGAACTGAGGGTGGGGGGGCGCGTGCAGCGCCCCTTTTACCGTGCTGTGGAGGCACCACTCCAGGGGTCACTGGGGCGCTCCCCTAAGGGTACTGCTAAGGGGAAAAACTTCTGGCACCGGTGCGCGTGGCGAGCACGCACACCTACTGTGGAATAGACATGAGCAACACATCTCGAAGAACACCAGTTATGGAAAAGGTTACTGTCTTTTCTTTTGTTACTGTTCTAATAAATTAGTGCTTTTAAAATTTGACCATTTCTGATATTTGATCTGTCAATTGACTAGTTATTTTTAGAACAAACACCCAACCCTATTCATAAAATTGTTTTGCGATTCTCCTATTAAAGGTGCTATAGAAGTACAAAATATTTTGTACTAAACTGTAGAAAAAATGCCCAATCTTCTAATACTAAATTAATGTGTGTTTTTTAAATACACCTCTCCCCCGATATAACGCGACCCGTTATAACACAAATTCGGCTATAACACGGTAAAGCAGCATTCTGGGGGGGCGGGGCTGCGCACTCCGGCGGATCAAAGCAAGTTCGATATAATGCGATTTCACCTATAACGCGGTAAGACGTTTTTGGCTCCCAAGGACAGCGTTATATTGGGGTAGAGGTGTGTATGCATTAGCCAGTTCTAAAATAGCATCATGCTGAATCTCTCCGATATAAATGATCGTATTGTTTCTGTTTCCTGGAAATGTAGTGGGAATAGAGAGTCAATGTGTTAATTTTTCTATACTTTGTGGACAGTATGTTTTTTTCACTAGCTGCAGCAGAATGTTATATTAATTTGAATCAATTCTCTTGAATCCATAGAGAGTATATGATGAAGAAGTGGAAGAATCTATTCCCAAAACTGAAATAGGAGACAAAGCAGAACAGGTTAGATGACTTATATTATTATGAGTGATGACTGTGTGTTTGGAGCTGTGGAAAACAGAAGTAGACACAAGTTGTTTTGTTTTTGTTTTTTCGTTTTGTTTTTTTACTCTCAGGCACTTGTAATTTAGAGACTGAATTTTGTTTACTCTGCAAGTCCACCTGTTGGGTGACTTGAGTCTCACAACCCTAAGAACTCAGGAGCACTCTTGAGGATGACTAGTGTATTGTAACTTCTAGCCCAGTGTCTTGTGTCCAGTAGCCAAGCTTAAATTCTAGTTTTCCAAGAGCAACACGTAATTATAGCAAAAGGGGTAGGAGGCTAAGCACTCGTCCCAAATCCTGGAGTTGTGACTAGACACAGGATTGTGTCTGGCATCCTGTAATGGTGCAAAGCCAGGAAGTCTTTTCTTCATTTGGTAATTAAATGCACTTGGAAGCTAAAAGATCTGTTGTATTTCGGGGTTGGTAAAATGGAATTTAACCTGATGAAAAGATGTATTCAATTCTATCCATTTTAAGCTTACCTAGGGTTTTTTTGTCGTTTTAACTATAGTGAAACAGCTCTGAGAGACAGCAATTTTCAGTCTCATTGCTATGGCATAGTTGAACCCATGACCTCTACCATCAGAGGTGGAAACCATACCTCTATGCCACCAAGAGATCTGAAGGTAGCTGTATTGAGAGTGGAATCCTGCTGATTTGGAGCTAACCTCCTGCAGTTACGTTTTTCAGTGAAAATGACTTTGACTAAAACTAAACACTAATATGGTGTTTCTGTTATTTAAAGGAGAAAACCCGGGAACAAAAAGAAGCAGATTTGATTCCTAAAATCCAGGAAGCGGTGAATTATGGGTTGCAAGTGCTGGACAGTGCATTTGAGCAGCTGGACATCAAAGCAGGCAATTCAGACTCTGAAGAGGAAGAAACTAATGAAAGGGTAGAACTAATACTGGAGCCAAAGGTAAAGAAACTGCCTTTGGGCTGGTCTACACTGGGGGGAGCGGGGGGAGAATTGATCTAAGATATGCAACTTCAGCTATGAGAATAGTGTAGCTGAACTCGATGTATCTTAGATCGACTTACCTCGCGTCCTCACGGTGCGGGATCGACGGCCGCGGCTCCCCTGTTGACTCCGCTTCTGCCTCGCGCCCTGGTGGAGTTCCGGATTCGACAGGGAGCGCGTCCGGGGATCGATTTATCGCATCTAGACGAGACGCGATAAATCGATCCCCAATAGATCGATTACTACCTGTTGATCCGGCGGGTAGTGAAGACGTACCCATTGTGGGGAGCATTGGGCTTGAACCTTATCTCGTGTACGCCAGTGCAAGTGGAGAGCAATACCAGCCAAGTTGGTTATGCTGGTGTAAAACTGATACAAATTGCATTAGAATTGGGCCCATTGATTGGGGCTGAAGTGGCAGGCAGCAGCGCCCCTTGCTGAGCTATGTCTGGATTTGTGTAGCTAGCTCCTGTGTCTTAGAGCCAACCAGATAGTAGTTTTATGTATTTGCGAAGAGTACATAGAAAAAGGCCCTGTGCCCTTTTCTCTGGGTTTTCTGATGCATGTTGAAGTACAAGGGGGTAGTTTATATTGATGGGTTTGGGAGAGGGTCTTAATGAATGTGAACTCTTTGTTCTTTTATGGGGTTCGGAGACAGTTTAATTGATATAGACCACGATCTCCATTGGACCAACAAATAACAGCCCTAACGGTCAATCCTAGACCCAGGACTCCAGCCTAATATTTCTATTCGTCCAGTCTTCATGAGCATTATTCAGCACCTGATTTAGAACCTAAAACTGGTTTGGGATTAAAACATAGTGACTAATGGTCTGCATAGTGTTGGGTTCTTTTTTTTTTTTTTTTTTAAAGTGTGTGGTGTTGTTTTGAAATAGGAACTGTAAAGTGTCTTGTCCATGGCATAGAGATATAAACAAAAGCCCAACCCTCTTTGTCTCTTTACAGGATCTCTATATTGATAGGCCTTTACCTTATTTAATTGGCTCCCAGCTGTTCATGGAACGCGATGATGTTGGGCTGGGGGATTTCTCTAGTGAAGGTTTGTGCGGGCGATGGCCTTATTTATGTTGGTAACTAGTTCCTAGCTTATTGCTTATGGCTCATGTTGAAGTGAATGGCTCTGATTATGTTGTGTGCTGGTGATTTTGGTGACTGATGCACTAAGGGGGGGCGTGCATGCACCATATCAGGTACTTGCTAAGAGCTAAATGTTGTAGTGAACTGGCCGAGCTTAATGTGACTGAGTGCTCAGTGCTTACAAGATCTGACGCTTGTGGGCATGAAATGGAGGGATTATTGTAACCTGTGCTTTTCAAACCAGTCTCCTTTACACGGTGTTTAATTCTCCATTTACGATGCTGTAGGCTAGATGTCTGTGTTCTGAAGGCTGGATAGCTGCATGTGTCACTGTGCCTCTGAACTGAGCTCTCTTTTCTGTTTGTCATTTTTGAACAGAAGGGTCAGTAGACAGTGATCGTGGGAGTGTAATTGACAGTGAAGAAAAAGATGACGAGGTAAGAGGGGACGATAACTTGCTGTTTAAGCTTGTTGGGGCAGGGGCTATTTTTGTTCTGTTTTATACAATGCCTGGCATAGTGGGGTTCTGGCCCATGACTGGAGCTCCTAGGTGCTGTGCAATGATCCAAATAATTTTTTGCATAAACACTTGGGCTTCTTGATAATATGATGGCCTCATTATTTAGAATGACATTTTCCACTCCAACATCACTAAAGGGTTAAATCTCTCTTTTAAATTGTATATTTTAACTGTGATACAAATATTTCACATTGCTGTTCTTGTGCAGTAATTTTTCCTGAAACAAAATCTTTTCAATAGAGCAATAAAACTAGTTCTAATTTTGCTGCCTGTATTGAGCAAGGCATATTTGGCTGGAATATTTTCAGTCTAATCACTTAGTGTTGAAATGACAGAAAATTAGATCTTCCTGTGGCTACCCATGCGTTGCAGGTATATGCAATGATCCAGTATGGTGACAGAAGATGAACAACAGAAACCCCATTCACTGCTTACTCTGTAAACCTGCTTAGCTCCACTGATTATGGTGAACCATAACTTGTGGTTTTTTACCTTTACTGTATCAATCTTTTGCATCTGACAAGCAGTGTCTGTAATGTGTACATTACATGCACCAGCTGTATGCTAATTAGTGGAAGCATGCTCTCCTCTGCTCCTGAAAAGTTTTGCTTTCTGCATTTTGTAAGACTTGAGCTTTCCTTTTGAGCCAGACTAAAACTCCTGTTAAAATATGTTGAACACCTTTCTGAAAACAAAGCCTTAAAAACTCTTGCGCATCAGTCCTGGTCTGTAGTGACTAGTGACTAGACTGCTGGGTTCAGTGACGGAAAGCAAGCTGAATAGGTGCAGTAGGCTGTTTTGGCGGTCAGAACTGCTGCAGGCATGGAATTTTAAAGCATTCTACCTTAGGCACATAGCATGACTGTGTGCATTGTCTGTTTATCAAATCACTTTTGCATTCTAGGAATCAGATGATGAATTTGAAAACCCAAGCGAGGATGACCAAAAGCCAGTAAGGGCAAGTACTGTGGAATGGAACAAAAGGCTGTTTGATTTTTAAATCAAGATTGGGTGCTTTTCTGAAATTCCTGCTCTCGGAATTACTTTGGGGAAGTTCTTTGGCTGCGTTTTACAGGCCAGACTAGATGATCATAATAGTCCCTTCTGGCCTGGGAATCAATGTATCTATGTGCTGTACGCAATGGAGATGCAAGGGAGGGGAGATAAGATTTTATAGGGACAGTTGTTCAAAGTCTAAGTTAAAACACGAATCACATCATCTTTCAGATCTCTTGTTTGTGTGCTCAGCATGTTTGGACCAATGGTCCTTGGTTTGGGGGTGGTATGGGGTGTGGGTGAATGCTTTAAAAATGAAGTAAAGCCCACTTGCAGTTCAAGTCCAAACCTTCAGAAATGCACAGTGTCTCAGATAAAACAGAAAAGGCAAAGTAAATAGGGGATGAAGCAGAAGGGAAGGTAGAAACAGAGGTGGGAGGGGTGTATGTGTAATTGTGAGGATATTGTCCTAATCAGATTCTTTGTTATCTCTCTTCCCTTTAGTCAACTGGAGGAACTGTCTGTTAGTGCTGGGCCAGGGAGAATATGCAACATAACTTGGGGCTTAGGACACTTTCTTCCCTGTCATCCCCACTCCCAAAAAAATCATACCCCTAAAACTAGTTGAATGTTCCTGTAAGCAAATTCAGTTCAGTCTGCTGGCCTTTCTCTTTTTAGCTGTAACAGACAACGACTTGTGTTCTTGCTTCTCAGAGAAGGACATTGGTGAGTGATGAGGAGGAAGAGGAGAATGGGTGTGACCTCTTTGGTGACTCTGAAAAAGAGGAAGAGGACTTAGAAGAAAACACAAGGCCGGTAAGGGATTACTGCTGCCAGTGGGAATGAGGCAGGATACCCTCTTGAGGGTGTGAAGGAACTGCAATGCTATCAGTGTGAGGAAATGAGCAAGCACAGTGATGGCTAAGAGTTCTCTGGCATGGGGTGTTTGCAGAGACTGTTGAGGCTCCTTTCTAACATTATTGCCTGTTCATGGTACCTCTTGGGATGCCAGAGCCCCAGGTTGGCTCCTGAGCAGCCTCTGAAGCTGTGCAAAGTAGATTACTGCGCTCCTATATGCAAATGTTGTCTGTCTCTCACTCCGGGGACTGCCCAGAAAAAAGGTGGCGGCTTTAAGAATCTTGAAGACAAGTTGGAAATAGCTTGTGTTGCCTGTTGTGATCCATTAAATTACCTGATAATTTAAACTTGCATAACACTTTCTGTCCTGCAGGATTCCAAAGTGCTTTGCAAACCGTTAGCATATGGCCCTATTGAAGCAGTGCTACCTCTGGTGTGGAGCATGGCAGCTAATAGGGGAAGGGAAGTGATTTAGCCCAGAATGTTGGGAGAAAACCCTTCCTCTTACACACAGTCCTAGGACGTGAGCTCCCTTCCCTAAGGGTCTGATCTGAACCCCCTTCCTATCCCATGCAATTATGAGGTTGAAACTCTGTGGATTAGCCTCAGATGAATGAAGGGCTGATTGATTCTGCTGGCATCTATATCTGTGTTTACAGGTACCGAACCTGTTGCTTGCGCTGCTGAGCTGTCCCGTTGGGTAATGTTTTTATCTCTGCCAGTAAGGGGTGAGCCAAACATTCGTTGAGACATAAAATAGGACTTCACTGAAAGGAATACAGTATTCTCTCCCTTCTCCTTGTTGTACCCTCAGAAAAAGAAAAGACCAACGTCGTTTGCAGATGAGCTGGCAGCCCGGATCAAAGGGGATGTGCCTAGCAAACAAGATGAAGAGCAGTCCTGTAAGCTACTCTTTAGTACATGTCTGTGGGGCAGCGCTAGGATCTTGAGGCTGTTTGAGGAGTTCTTTGTAATAGTGCAATAATATTCTCAGATGTGTGAGTGCGTTTTGCATGAAAGCAAATAGCATGCATCAGTCCTCTTGCAATCAAGACAAGTAAATGATACAGACAATGATGATCTAATAACACAACATTTGACAATGGGATTCTAAAGGGGTTCTGGCCTGGGGTAGGTATGAATGTCAGGTTGGAATTTGTAGGGAGAACCAGTAGAATCCTCCATTCAGGAACAGGCTAATCACTTCTCCGCTTTCCTGCAGTTTAGGTCAGGAAGGGGATTTTTGCCTAGTCTTTGCCCCGCCTGGTGTAAAATTGCACATTGGTGAATGCACATTGTTTGGCTGTTTCATTAAATTAATGGAGATGTCCTATCTCCTAGAACTGGAAGGGACCTTGAAAGGTCATCAAGTCCAGCCCCCTGCCTTCACTAGCAGGACCAAGTACTGATTTTGCCCTAGATCCCTAAGTGGCCCCCTCAAGGATTGAACTCTCAACCCTGGGTTTAACAGGCCAATGCTCAAACCACTGAGCTATCCCTCAAACTGAGCTATCCCTCAAACATCTGACTTAGGGGGAGACGCTGGCCACTAGCCTCTTCCCTTTGTGGCTGCTCTAAGAGCGAGAGAAACAAAATATCTTACTGGTTTAGTGTGTTCAGGCTTTTAAATAAAAGCTAACCTGTCAATATCACTTGTACTCTGAGAAACATTTCTTGCTGCTGGTGTTAGTCCCACCATAGAGATGGATTGTAAAAGATTTTTGCCTCTTATTTACTCTTGACATTTAGACCACCTGTTGTTGTTTTTTTATTTTTCCCACTACTTTGCTCAGCTTGAAGGGTCAAACTAGATTGGTCAGTTTCATGCTTAATTTGCAAAATGTTCTTGTTTATGAAAATAGAGGAATCTTCTACATATACCACCATCTAATACTTTTGGACCCAGGGCCCTGATATATGAAGTTTCTAAGTGCTACTGTAATAAAAAAACACATTTCTATTCACTCAACCTCTGAAAATGTTCACTCAGTTGAACAATGGGCATAAAACTAGTTTGCAGGGTTGCTTCAGGAAGCTGTGCAATGTAGAAAAATACACAAATAGGCTCTTGTTCTGACTCTGTGTTTTTAAAATGCGTTTATAGTAAACTGGCCTCAGGTAATAAATCACAGGAGTAAAGAGACTCTTTAATGACCTCTTCATCTTTTCTTCTCCAAGCCCTGTCAGCAGAAATCAAAACGAAGAAGACTGTGAAAGAAAAGAAGGAAGTCAGAGTTCCATCAGACGGTAGGGCTTCCTCCTCTGCTCTGTAACTTCTGCTTCCAAATTTGGGGGCAGGGGGTCAGATCTTCTGGATAAAGTGATATATTCCAGACCTTCTGCACTGTATCAATTAGCATCCTTCATTTTATATGATGGGGTGTGTGTGTGTGTCTATGTATGTATGTATGGAGATATACCTATAGCTCAGAGAACTGGAAGGGGCCTTGAAAGGTCATCGACTCCAGTCCCCCTGCCTTCACTAGCAGGACCAAGTGCTGTCCCTGACAGGTTGGTTTTTTGTGGGGTTTTTTAAGCAGGCCAATGCTCAAACCACTGAGATATCCCTCCTCCGCCCAGTAAAGTAGCCTGTGTTCATGTCTGCACCAAGCAAGAGTAGAAATGGGTGTAGAGGAAGTTCCTGCTCACACATGATCTTACTTGGCGTGGTCCAGTTTCTACAGATCTCATGCTTAGTTTCAACAGTGATACGCGCGCAATGTCAGAACTTCTATAGAGTAGACAAAGCTGATTGTTCCCTGTGCATCTGTAAAATCAAAACAGGGTTGTTACCATGGAGCATGTGTAGTTATTTGGCCCCTTCTCTGTGTTGCCCTTCCTGAGAATGCAGAGAAATAGGCCCAGTTAACAGCTCTCTTGCAGTATGTGTGTCCTGTGTTTCTAGATGATGAGGATGACATCTTCAAACCTCCCAAGCTGACTGATGAGGACTTCTCGCCATTTGGTTCGAAGGGTGGCCTTTTCAGTGGCGGGATGGGACTCTTTGATGATGACGAGGAGGTTAGTTACTGGTGGGGTAGAGGAGCATGTGGATTCCTGCACAGATGTCCCCCTAAAAATGGGATTGATGCTGTTGGAAGGTGAGGAGAGAGGAACTCTCTAACTTACCACAACATCTTTCCGGCTTGATCCGCAAACATAATGCTCAAGTGAGGTTCTGCATTTTGTTTCTCTCTGCACAATGCCCTTTCTCCAGTAGTGGAGCTAGTATAAAAAGCAATGAGGGGATGGCTTGGCGTTCCGAAAATCACATTGGAAATAGATTCCTTGGATTCACAAGTTCAGCTCCCAGCTGGGTTGACTCAGCCCTTCTTTTTGAGGTAGATAAATCAAGGAAAGTGCAGTTAACTGAAAAGACCTGTGTGTAGTAAAGACCTTTAAAGGCAGCTCCACACTGATGCTGAAAATCATGTGCCTCTCTTCAGAGGATAGCAGATTTGACCCTGGGGTCTTTGGGCTAAATATCCCTCCCACTTGCTCTGCACCATTAGCATGCAGGAATGCTATCAATAACTGCTTTGCCACCCCTACCCCAGAGATACCATATTGCAACGATGCAGTATGTACATAGCTTGTGAAGTGCTGTATGATTTTTTTTGGAATGGAAGGCCAGTTGTATAGACCTAAAACTAATGTTTAATAGCCTCCGTGACCCATCTTAGACTCTTGGTTCACCCCTGGTCCTGTTAACCTTTGATTGTACAACTCCTGGGTACCTGCACTGCCCAGAAAACTTAAAATGTACATTTGTATGCGTGTGTAAAATTGATTTACAGAGAGATGCAACTAAACTGTCTCTTTTCTCTTCCTCCCCTTCCCCTCCCCCCCATTTATACATGCCTCAGTTCTATGCAGAAAAATGTTGGTATTGTGAAAAGAAACGCTTGTATTTCTAATAAGATTTAAGAATCATGAGGTAAAGAAGAAAAATAACTGCTTTGTGTGTTACAAGCTAGAGTCAGCCGACTTACTTAGAGCAGCAGCCGTTGGCTTTTGTGGCTATATCTGCACAGTTCCTCAACAGGCTATTGAGTTACTAGTCATGACCAATGAGACATAAGATAGAAGCATGATATTAACAGTGCACCCACTGATTCAGATGTTTCCTGAGGACAAGACTTTGCTATCTAGCAGCTTGTAGAGCAGACTTACCCTGGAGTGGGTGTCAAAGAGTTCACAGAAAGATTCTGACACTTATTGGATATTTTCCAACAGACTAGGGAGCCTCTTTATTATAGATACCTGTCCTCCCATCCCAACTCTGCCTTCATCTGTTTTAAAGCACTAAAAATATATTTCCACTCTAAGCAGCAGTAATAGATTTTTCTTTTAATTACAGGATTGTAGATTTGGGTTTTATCAATACAGATTTGGGTAAAATAACTAGGCTCTCATTTATTATTGTAAAAATTACCTTCATCTTAATTTTTATTAAATGCGTCTACATTGAAAAAGGAAACCATCCTCCATAAAGCTTAGTAGAAGAATGAATCTGCAGCAGGATTCCTCAAGGAGCCTGTTTTCAAACCACTGTGCCCAAATCCCTCTTGTACACTAGGGCTGGGATATTTTTTGAGGTGCCTGGGAGAGTTGGATTCTCAACACTCTGAGTTTCAGTGATGCCCAGTTCTTAGGATCCTTGGGTATCTAGGGTGAGATTTTCAAAGTTCTCGTTTGAGTGATCAGCATAGGGCAATTGGAACCTGTGTTTACTGTTTGAGGAGCACAATTTCAAGTTCTCTTCAGCTGAACATGTGTAAGAATGAACCTAGTTCCATGCAGTCACTGTCCCAGCTTCTGGTAATCTAGCTGGAGCTATGTGGGTTTGGCATGTCTCTAGCCAAGGGAACTATGTGTAGGTGTGGAAGGGATTCCGTAGTAGTCAGCTGTTCTTTTGAATTGTAACATGTACTTTTGGGGAGCAGGGGGTATCATGTCATCTTTAAATGCCAGTAATCTAAATCTGTCACACTGCATACTACGACCAGTGATATTAACACTTTAGTTTGTCCTGGTCTGAAACTTGAGAGATTCATGCTATGATCCTATCTCACACTGGTCCCTCTTATGCCCTGTCTATGTGAAAAAGTTGCATTGGGATAACCTAACAGACAGCTCTGACTGAGGAAAGTCCAGTACTGCCCAAACAAACAAATCACAAGTCAGGCTGAAAAGAATTGTGAGTAGCTTAGAACTCATTTGGAACCACAAGTACGCAGTCAGGCAGCAGCAGAGACCCCCCCCCCCCCAAAAGCAAATACAGTAGAGTACTGTTAAATGTAAACTACTAAAAAGGGAAAGTTTTTTTTTTTTTTTAAAGTGTCAAACTTTCTGTGCTTGTTTCATTTAAATTAAGATGGTTACATGCAGCATTTTTCTTCTGCAGAGTAAAGTTTCAAAGCTGTATTAAGTCAAAGTTCGGTTGTAAAGTTTTGAAAGAACCACAACATTTTGTTCAAAATTATGAACACTTCAGATTTACAAACAACCTCCATTCCCAAGGTGTTCATAACTCTCAGGTTCTACTGTTAAAACCATTGCAAGCCCACGTGGATGCTTATATTGGTATAGGAGTGGCTCTTTGGTTTAGTGTAAATTGGTTGGGACCAGGCTTAAATTAAACGGAATAAAGCTACTCTTACACGAAAATAAGTGTCCATAAAAGTTTTACACTGGCTTAACTAAATTGATGCAAGTTTGGGTGGCCAAGCCCTTAGAGGAGGAAGTGAAGCAAAGGGGAAGAATTTTTCCTAACCCAGAACAAAAATGGAAACCTGCAGAAATGCACACATTTCAACTTCTCCACTGGCGTTGCCCCAAGTCTGTATCTTTGCAGTCAGTTGATCAAGTTCTCACACTCTCTTCTGTTGTATGTCTTTGTCTTCAATCAGAACGATCTTTTTGCTGAAGCACCAAGAGGGGATGACTCGAAAGAAAAAGAGCTGCGAGCCCCAATAAATGATGGTAAGAACTGATTTGTACAAGGAGCACATGTCTCCGGTTGCACTATAGGTGTCTAGATTCTCTGTGGTTGGTAATTGTCTCTCTCAAAGGGTAATCTGAACCAAACTAGATAAATAGCAAACTAATAAGCTAGAAAAGAAGCTAGTAGTTAACTCTGCTAGATTCTCAACAGAGCGCAAGGTTTTCTGTTCTCAGTGTGGAAATATTTACGTTTTTCTTTGATTTTAAAAAGCTAAATGTTTCTCCACCGTAACTTTTTTTATAGTTTATGGCCCCCATCAGGTTGCTGGGTGGGAGGCGTTCCCATTAGGGACTTGATGCAGAGTCAAATGCTTTTCAGTATGGAGTAATTTGCAGCGGGGTGGGGGAATATGGCTAAATGTCTTTCGAAAATGTTTATACCTAAATTTAGGCTTCTAAATTCATATATGAGCAGCCTGACTCTGAAAAGTGCTGCGTGCCCAGCTGCTCCTACTGAAGTCATCTAACTCCAAAGACTAAATTTTCAAATGCACCTTAGGCTCCTAAGTGATAGTCATTGTTTTAGGGACACAGAGGGGAGTTTTAAATGATGATGTATAACTTGTGGATACAAGCTCATCTGCACTCACTTTTTGTTTGTCGAGGAAAAACAACCACAGAAATTCAGAGAATGTGTCTAAAGCACATTGATTTGAAGACCTTTGGGCTCCTGAACAAAAACGAGAAAGCTCAGTACAGTCGTCATTTTTCTTATACTGCCGTATTTGGGGCGTTAATTGTACAAAATGTTTGCATCTATAAGTTATTGTCTTGTCTTGTATTTTCCATAATTTCAGAGCCATCAACAAAGGCTTTACGGAAAGTTCCTGCGGGCGCAGTCTCTCTTTTCCCAGGTATGGTTCAGTTGACAGTGACCTGCTTCATACAGGGAACAGATCTCTTGCTTTAAAACACACTACAAAAGCTCTGTTATCCAGCACTTTACCAACCGGAAAGCTCTATAAAGCTGGCATTTCTTATTTTCATTGAAAGTCCAGTTTATAGTCGGGTTGGTGCGGGGCCGGCAGGCTCCCTACCTGGCTCCGCATGGCCCCCCGGAAGTGGCAACATGTCCCTGCTGCTCGTAGGTGGAGGCACGGCTAGGTGGCTCTGCGTGCTGCCCCAATCGCTGGCTCCGCAGCTCCCATTGGCTGGGAACCGTGGCCAATGGGAGCTGTGCGGGCAGTGCAGCGCACAGAGCTGCCTAGCCGCACCTTTGCCTAGGAGCAGCAGGGACATGTTGCCGGTTGCAGGGAGGTGCCTGAGGTGAGCGCCGCCTGGATCCGGCATCCTGCACCACCTCCTGTGCCCCAGCCCTGCCACCCCTGCCCCCAACTCCCTCCCTCCCTCTTAATTGACTGGAATTTTTTTCACTTACCCGCACCCCCAGTTTCCCCAATATGGCGGATAACCCAGCTTTTACTGTACAATGGTTTTAAAGAAAAAAATTCTCAAAATGCAGCACTGCTGTATTGGCTGTTCAGCCTCAAACATATGAATTGTGAACATGCTAGGCCTGAATTTCACTGTGTTCTGTGCAATTATAAAGCTTCTGTGGGGGGCATTCGAGAAACTTCCAATTTCACTGATATTCGCGCTATCATTTCTAAACTACCATAATCTTGGATAGCTTTATTTTTAAGAGTCTGTTTGTATCAGTGATTCATATACTGAATGTATAAAGGCGGATATTGTATGGATACAGTTCAGTCCTATTCCTATTTCAAGCAGTAGTCTGAGCTGCATTTAAAAAGTTGGCTAGATCTTTACAGTATTGTGCCGTTTCTTCATGCTAGCATGTTAAGTTTGTTTTGAAGGAGGCGTTTAAACTTGTTCTTTCCCTCATGATTAAAAAGAGAAGAAATAGTTACAGAACTCCCTGGCCCCCTTAGTTTCTCTTAGGAAGCTGCTCTATGTGGGGAAGAGCTTCTGGAAGTATCTTTAGTTTTGAGCTACACAGCATGTTGCACATTTTAAGTGTAGTAACAAAAGCAAACTGAGGTAACATGTTTGCACCAAAGTCTTATTTTTATATATTGGATATATTTCTTCCTATATCATGCCATTCTGGCTGGTTCTGTCTAGATGAACTCAGAATTCTCTCATACCTTTTCACTAATGCACCAGGGATGGCTTTGGCACAGGGTTAGGTCAGATGCCATCTTGCTCCTCTGGGGCAAGTGCACACTTTATCAGTGTTGGAGCTGGCTAGACTGTCTGTTGCAAGCAAATGAGGTGATAAATTTAGTCCTCCCTTCCTATTCAGGAATTGTGCAAGTAGATCGTGAATTCTATTAATTTAATCACTGTTCAAAAATCACTGGCTAAATAGCTCTTAAACTTTGTAGTCAGTGTTCAGTCAAATTATTCCATATTCTGACTCGCAGGTGGGAATGACGTGTTTAGTTCAGCCTCTGTTCTCGTGGAGAAAGAAAACAAGAAGCCCGTGGAGCAGAGCGCAGACAAAGGCCCCAAACAGCCTGAGAAAGTCAGTCTGTTTGATGACGATGATGACTTTTTTGTGGAACCAACTAACAAACATTTGAAATCGGGTAAAGTGTGTTTGGAAAACTATAAAAGGTCATAGAAACTAGGGCCAGTGGGGACCTGCGGGTCCTGAAATCCCCCCCTGCACCTGGTGTTATTTCTGCCTCAGCTGTTCCACTGTCTCATGTGTATCCGATCCCTCTGAACGTTACCATCAGTGATGTCTCTGATCTTTCTTGGCAGCTGTTGGCCATTCACTCTTAAGATTTTTTTTTTTCTGGGAGGCTTTTTAGTGTTCGGCGATATTTAATTTTAGTTCAGAAGAGCTGTATGCGTCTAGATGGGCGTGCACACTCAGGGTGTGTGGGGAGGATGGAGAACTGCAGCACCCATTGACGTTTTGGCTAATGACCTTTGTACCCAACTGACGCTTCACCTTGTGAGCTAGCCCAACCAACCCGCCCATCCCCATTTAAAAAAAAAAAAAAAAAAAAAAAAAAAAGACTTCTGTTGCTCATTGCTGTCATTCTGCTCTCTACAGAAGAGACTATACTCCTTCTAAAATGTCACAACCTCTCTTGTGACCAGTGATAGCTGGTCTCTTCCAACAGAAAACATTCCCCAATATAAATGTGTATTTTATTTCTTCTTTTTTTTTTTTTTTTTTTTAACAAAGTCAAATCCACTGCTGTTTTCTTTGACAATGATGATGGCGACTTATTCAAGAAAAAGCCTGAAGTTGTTCCTGCAGCTGTCATTAAGGCAGCTGAAGGGCGTAAAGAATCCGTGGGAGGGAAAAAGGTAATGTTAGAAGTGGATTTTTCCATTGTGCACAAAGAACTGATCTGAGAGGAATAGTTAGGCCACTCTGGCTCTAACGCTGCTGGAGTCTATCCCACAGAATAACAGTAATGTTGTTTGTCTCAATGAACGTGATGCTTAGTTTCCAGATTCCTCCCCAGCTAGCTCTGGGGGTTGCCTGTATGCCTTCTGCAGCTCTTTGTCTTTCTGGGATTCCTGCCAGAGGTTTCCTGTGCTGCAGGGTTGGTCTCAGGGAGTCTTACCAAGGCTGGAGTTGGTCTCCTCTGTCATGTGCCTCTCTTGTTCCTCCTCTTGCTCTGTAGCAGCTGGCAGAAACTGGCTGTGAAGTAGAGCTGGGAGGAATTTCCTGGCTGAGTAGTTTATTTGCTGAAAAATGCAGTTTCAGGTCGACCGAAGCAATTCATGAATTCAGGTCAAGCTTGGCTAATAGTTTTGGCTGACTAAAAATGGGGAAAATAAATTTTCAAAAGTCAAAATGGATCATTTTGACACTTTTGTCTCTAAACAATGTTTTGTTTAGAAATTTAGCAAGATTGACTTAAATATTTGTTTAAAAGGGTAAACTTCTGGTGAAATGTTTCATACTTGGTACACCTCTACCCCGATATAACACTGTCCTCGGGAGCCAAAAAATCTCATCGTGTTATAGGTGAGACCACGTTACATCAGGGTAGGGAGAGGAACTGCTTTTACCACTCCCCGCCCCAGTTTCTATCCCCTCCCCCCTCAGCTGTTTGGCCTGGCAAGCCTGGAATGGGGGAGGGGGGCAGCGCGGCAGCGGCGCGCTCGGGGGGGAGGCGGAGATGAGCTGGAGCGGTTCCTCTGCGCCCCCCTGTTACTTGCTGTGGCCCCCCAACCCCAGCTTACCTCCGCTCCATCTCCTTCCACGAGCGCGCCGCAGCTCTGGTTTTCCCCTCTCCCCCAATCAGCTGTTTTGCGCGGCAAGCCTGTGAGGGAGGAGAAGCAGAGCTGAGCGGCGCGCTCGTGGGAGGAGGCGGAGGCAGAGGTGAGCTGGGGCGGGGGGGGGCCGCAGCAGGTAAGGGGCGGGGCAGAGGAACTGCTCCCCACCCCAGCTCACCTCCACTCCGCCGTTGCCTCCTCCCACGAGCGCTTCTCCTCCCTCCCAGACTTGCCGCGCTAAACAGCTGATTGGCGTGGCAAGCCTGGGAAGGATGGGGGGAGAAGTGGCGCTGCGGCGTGCTCATGGGAGGAGGTGAAGCGGAGGTGAGCTGCGGCGGGGGGGCCCCGGGGAGGGCCGCAGCAAGTAACTGGGAGGGGGGGCAGAGGAACTGCTTGCGGTAACGCGAATTCGGCTATAGCGAGGTAAAGCAGCCCCGTCTCCTGGAGCGCTGCTTTACCGCGTTATATCCGAATTCGTGTTATATCGGACTGCATTATATCAGGGTAGATGTGTACTTATTAACTGAGGGTTGTAGTATTCTCCCATTGGCTAGTTCATTTCTCTTGTCTCTACAGAGGCTTATCCAGGAAAATATAGCCAAGCAGTGCCATGGAATCCCTATAAGTGCCTCCTGTTGAAGTCAATGGGAGTTATATGCAAAAAAAATCTATGACCAGCACTTAAAATCATCCTTATGCAGCTGAGGCTCTGCAGAAAGATCTGTTTTCAAAACTATGTGGGTCATAGTTCTCTAGTGTCTGGATCAGAATTTCCTAGGTTTTAGCCATCCCTTTTCAACAGTTGGGACACTTAGCAGGCCAGCTACCAAAGAGGAATGTAAAGTGTGTTGTTACATTGATTTAAATAGGTGCTGATGTGTTCTTGTTTTGAAGAGTCAACCATCTTCCACTGAGGACTCCAAGTCTTTATCTGACATACTTCCCAAAAACCAAAGAGGCCTATTCTCTGATGAAGAAGATTCTGAAGTAAGTGCTAAATGCTCTTGGATCTAAATGGAATTCTAAAGGGCCTGGACCGCAACATGACTGCATTTCTACTGCCACGTTACCTAAAACCCATTCCTGTTGAGAGATGTCTCAAATCGTTGCTTACCTCCAAGGAATGGGATCTCTGGTATGTGGTTCCCCCAAAAAACACTCTCTCCAGCAGGAGCAGTTTCTCTCTCCCAGCATTTTCCACCAATTTTAAAAATTCTATTTTGCATGCACACAGAGGCGTGAGATGGAAGGTTAAATGAAGTAAAAAGGCAGGAAAGCGCATCCGACCCTGGGATTTGCTTCAGTATGTACAGGGGTCATGCGAGCTCTTCAGTCCCTGTCTTCTTGCTTCCCAGCTTGGACCTGACCTGGAGCCTTCAGAGCAGACATGCCAAACCTATGAAAAAATGCAGAAATTGGACTTGTTTTTGGCTTAATTGGCTTGTGAGCTGCTTGCTGGCTAGTTTTTGGCTTGTAGCTTGTTGCTTCTTTTTGTTTTGTTTTGTTGTTTTTTTGTTTTTGATCGGCTCCTGGCAAGCAGGGGCGAGAGAGAGTCAGGGGTGCACAGCAGGCCCACCACAGTCCCAAACTGCACGCTGGAGGGATCTAATCACATTGAGTGTTGGGGTTCTTAGGGATTGGCTTGTTTTTGGCCTTGTTTTGAAATGGGATTAGCTTGATTTTTGGCTTATTGTGAAAGTCGGGGTGCTTATTTACTGCGTAAAAGTTGGCAACTGCTTCAGAGAACTCCCAGGAGAAGTTGCATGCACTCAATATTTCTGAATCGGGCTGAAGGTGTATTCAGTAGGGCCCCAAAATCTTTTCTGTGAAAGTGTGGGCCTCTGGTTTAGGCATGGTGAGAATCAGCCATCTTATTCCTCTTCAGTAGTACACCAAACAGTCACTTTTTGAATAAATGCAAAGTGCATATTGTATTTCCAAGTTCTTAAACCCTGTTTCTCTCATCTCAACCTGTCTTGCTAAGTGACTGTGTTTGGTTCTAGCAGGACTTGTTTTCATCGAGTCAAATGGGGAAGTCAAAGAGCACATCTCTACCGCCTAGCAAGTCAGCCACAAAAACCCCACTCTCCCTCTTTGACGACGAGGATGAAGAGGTAAGTGCCTCCCCATCACTGGTCGCACTTTCTCTGTAGCCCACTCCTGGGCTCTGTGAGTAAGGTAAAGCTGTTAAAAGGGTCACTGTTCACATGCCAGGTTTTAGTGCCATGTAAATATCCTCCTGTAACAGATTGAGCGTAATGGTTGCTTGAGAAGGGGTACAGACAACTGCAATCTTTGATTTATTACTTTGTACTCTTCTAGTCCTCTTCATCCCTGGAGCTAAAGCAGAGTCTGTATCCTCCACTTTGGAGATGGGGAAGCTGAGAGCTGAGGTGATTTGCTCAGGGTTACTTGGTCAGTGGTGGAGCTGGTGCCCTATTCTCCAAGATATGCTGCCTTTCTAGTGGGTAATAACTATGGACAGGTTCATGGTATTCTTAATTTAGTGTGTCTTGTGGTACTGCCCAAAAGCCCCCATCCTAGGCGCTGTACAAACACACAGGGAAGCATCTCCTCTGCTTTTCAAGAGCTTACAATCCATCTTTGGACACCCAGCCCCCAGAGTAAACTAGCCTGCCCCACAATCATACCCTGACTGTGATGAGGTGTCAGCAGATTGTGGCAGGCCTGTGACTTATGCAAATTCCAGAGCCGTCCTCTGAGAGCACCTTGCCTCCAGCTCCCAGCTCTTCCCATCTGGGACCGTTAGCAGAAGCTCCCCATTGCTTAGCAAACCATTCTACTGGGCATTCCTGATTTTGGGCTTTTTGCAAAGTTTATAACCAGGAATCAAAGTTCAACTGGAAAAACTTTTAAGGGATTCTGTTTTGATCCCACTTCATAAGAGTCTTGCACATGGACAAGTACCGCGTTCACCAGGTGTCTTTTTACATGTACAGTAGGTCACACGACTGTTGCAGATCAGGATCCTGGTCTCTTTCCCAGATGCAACAGTGCTTTGTATTTGCTTTCCTGTTCTGTTGGAAAGAGTCCCTCCTCCATCCCTAGTCTGCAGAGATGACAGCTGTTTGTAGTGGTTTGCTAGGCTACAGCAGAGCTGCTGAGCAGTGGGTTGTGGCTGGGAAGACTTGAACTGCAGTAATGAGCTGTTCAACATATGGTGGTATATCTGTCCCTGTGATGGAGAAATTTCCTTGGAGGCCAGGGTCAGAGAGGTGTTGGGGATCAGCTAGTAACGATCCGGGGGTAGTTTCTCTCTTTCTCAAAGAATAAATATGAATACATCTTTTGACTGTCAGAAAAACTTCCCATCTCATGAGACACTGTACTTTCATTTCAAAGAGCATCTCCTAAAGCTCTGCCATAGACAGCCAGTTACAATATCCTAATCGGGAAGATGTGCACATGCCTAAACTGAGTATCCATGTGGTCTTATTGATTTGTAATGTTTGCCATCTTACACCACCTTCTTGCTGTCTTCTTCACTGACCTTGTCTACCCGAGCAAACTTCATATAGCCATAATTCACCACCACCACCACCACCCAGATCCACCACTTTTAGCATGACAAAGCTAAGATGACATGGTATCTAACGGGCCTGAGGGCTAATCTACACTACCATGCTACATCAGTGCAGCTGTAGCACATTGCTGAAGACGCGCTATGCCCATGGGAGAGTGCTCTCCTGTCGGCATAATTACTCCACCTCAACGAGAGGCGGAAGCTATGTCGGTGGGAGAGCGTCTCCTCCTGACACAGCATGGTTTAGACACCGCTTTTAGTCGATGTAACTTATGTTGCTCAGGGGGGTGGCTTTTCCACATCCTTGGGTGACATTATTTACATGGACTTAAGTGGTAGTGTAGATAAGCCCTGAGTCCTGTTTGCAACTGTGATGATTTACAGCTACAAAGCCAGCTACTGTAGATGTGAGACAAGGGCTGTGTCCAACATGAGGACAGAAAATAAATGACAGTGCAAAATAAACAATGATGGAAAGCGTACGTGCAAGCTGCAGTCAGTAGAGAACCTCTTTCAAAGTGAGGGTGTGGTCTTTAAAATATCCTTTTCACATCCTAGGTTTAAAAGCCTGGTAGATGTAGTTCTTAATCACGTTACGAATTGGAAGTCCCCAGCTGAAACAGAAGTTACAGAATAAAGCCAAAGCCTGCAATGGGAAAATTGACTTTAGGGAGACGGGGTGGGAGTCCTGGCTAGCCGATCCCATTGCAGGACCGGGTTCTTATCCTAGCTTGTCAAGTTGTTGAAAGCGTTGATACTTACAGGCTTTTGGTCTGTAACTTCTCTACTAAACATCTGTGGATGCCTTGGCTGAGAACCGTTTGCTCTATGGTAGCTGAAGCTGTTGTCCTTTGAATAGGTTTTGGTGGAAGTATTTATATTTCCTTAACCAGTTGAATGTAGTTCAGCCAAGAAACAGATGTTGATAGGAACCTAAGTGCTGATGCTCACCAAGTACCAGGCAGAGTTACCTTTCTTGGCTTTAATATTTTTAGGATCTGTTTGGTACTGCACCTGCTAAGAAGCAACAGTCAAAACCACCCCAGGAGAAGGCAAAACAATCGGAGCTCCTCAAAAAAGCCTCTGGCTCGTTGTTCAGCAGTGATGAGGAGGTACTATAGAGCGAGATGCATTTTAAAGGGGGGTATTGGGGTTACAGCTCTCCAAAAGGTGAAATGTTCAATAGAGCATTCGCTCCGATGCACTCGAGTGTGGACTGTTAAGCGCCTGGGCTGTCTACAGACAATGCTCCTTCCAGCTGTTGTAGTATATCTGTGGGGCTGGGGAGAGCTCTATGTTCTCTTTAGCTGCATGCCCCATGGGACTGGCTGGCAGAGGTACCATGGCAGGGAAAATATGCTGGAAGTAGGCTATAAGTGTCTAACAGAAAATGGCACAGCAGCCTCCTGCCAAGAAGGGTGACTTAGAGCTGACCTACAAAAGAGGAAAAAAGAGCATGAGCTCCTTTACCCCAAAACTTTCAGGCCCTTTTTATACACAGTAGTAGTAATCAGGGTTTATTTAGAAATATGGGGGAATTAGAAAACAAGATTTGACCTGTCTCTGTTGGAAGCGCTAGTTGGATGACTCGGGTACAGGGCTTGGGAGCTCTCCCAGCCCCTAATCAAAGAGTTGGAGGGTGTTGAATCCTTAATCAAGATTTGCAGCCAAGTCCTTGAGTTAACAAAGTGTCAGCATGACCCACTTGAAAGGAACTTTACTGTGTGATTTAAAACTCACATTCCTGCTTAATCATAAGAACGGTCATACTGGGTCAGACCAAAGGTCCATCTAGCCCAGTATCCTGTCTTCCAACAGTGACCAATGCCAGGTGCCCCAGAGGGAATGAACAGAACAGGTAATCATCAAGTCATCCATCCCCTGTCGCCCATTCCCAGCTTCTGGCAAACAGAGGCTAGGGACACCATCCCTGCCCATCCTGGCTAATAGCCATTGATGGACCTATTCTCCATGAACTTACAGTAACTCCTCGCTTAACATTGTAGTTATGTTCTTGAAAAATGCGACTTTAAGCGAAATTATGTTAAGTGAATCCAATTTCCCCATAAGAATTAATGTAAATAGGGGGGGTTAGGTTCCAGGGAATTTTTTTTCAACAGACAAAAAACAATATATTATATAGATATACACAGAGTATACATTTTAAACAATTTAATACTGTTCACAGCTATGATGATTGTAAAGCTTGGTTGAGGTGGTGAAGTTAGAGGGGGAAGAGGGAAGGATATTTCCCAGGGAATGCCTTGCTGCTAAATGATGAACTAGCACTCGGCTGAGCCCTCAAGGGATAACACATTGTTAATGTAGCCTCTCATCAAGGCAGCATGAACAGGAGGTAGGGGAGACAGCATAGCAGACAGGCACACATCCCTTGTGTGTGGGAGCAAGAGAGATGCACACTGCCCCTTCAAGTAAGCTGACCCACTCTTAAGTGCATTGTCTTTTTAAGTGGATCAGGAAGTTGAGACAGCAGCTGCTGCCCCAAGCTCTCTCTGTCTCTCTCCCTCCATGTTCCCTCCCTGCTCTATATGGAGAAGGGGTAAGCGGGGTGCAGGGGAGAGGGGGACACCCTGACATTAGCCCCCATCTCCCCACCCCTGCACAGCAAGCAGGAGTCTCTGGGAGCAGCTCCAAGGCAGAGGGCAGGAGCAGCAAAGGACAGTGGGGGAAGGGACAGTTGAACTGCCAATTGATAGCCTGCTGGGTGTCTGTAGCACAGGGAACTTAGGGAAGGGGGGAGCTGATGGGGCTGCTGGTCCACCCTGGTTCCAAGCCCCCACCAGCTAGCTGCAACGGGCTGCTCTTCCTGCAAGCAGTGGACAAAGCAGGCGGCTGCCAAACAAAGTTAGAAGAGAGCACTGCACAACTTTAAACGAGCATGTTCCCTAATTGATCAGCAACGTAACAACGTTAACTGGGATGACTTTAAGTGAGCAGTTACTGTACCTAGTTCTTTTTTGAACCCTGTTGTATTTCACTGCTGCTTTAGTGACTGTCATAAAACTACTGGCTTTTCAGGTAACCTATAATTTTGTTGTTTTTTTTAAGGTAGATGAGACATGAATATCTAATATGAAAGTAAAGCAAGGCCAAATTTAAAAAAAAGCCTTTGTCATTTTTTTAATACTGCATCCCTTTCCTACTTTATGAAGTGATCTTCCATCTGCAGACCACCTGTAACATAAAGGGATAAAGAGACGCACTGTAAGCATGAAAATAGAGGAAAATATTTCTGGGATCTGCAGTATTCCATATTGAGTCAAATTCTGACTTCTCCCTTAGATAAAATGTCGATATGTAGATAGCTTTGTTGCAGAAAGAGACAGGTATGCTATTGCTCTGTTAACCTAGCCTTTCAGAAAACTCTCTTCAGCCAACCCGTTTTAACAGCAAAGGTGTACATTTAACTGTTCTCTTCTCATCTCAGCACATTCACCTCCAATTGAGGCATGAACATAAGTCTAGTTGGGCCATTTAAGAGTTAACAGTGTATTTAGCATGGTCAATTATTTTGTTAACCCAAGAGGAAAAACTCCCTTAATATTACAGTTAGAAGTCAGGAAATGAGGCAGCATTGTTCTGATATTATCTCAGGACACTGCATAGTGTGTCAAGTATCAGGGGGGAGCCGTGTTAGTCTGTATCTACAAAAACAACAAGGAGTCTGGTGGCACCTTAAAGACTAACAGATTTATTTGGGCATAAGCTTTCATGGGTAAAAACCTCACTGCATCCGAAGAAGTGAGGTTTTTACCCACGAAAGTTTATGCCCAAATAAATCTGTTAGTCTTTAAGGTGACACCAGACTCCTTGTTGTGTTTGCATCATGTGTGTTTCCGCACTCCTCTAACTGTCTAATCGTCAAAGTGTTATGGGTCAAATGCTCAAAAAGAACAAGTTTCTCCCTTCTGTGGCAGCGTAACAGGGGCAGATCTCCGAGATGCTAGTACTCATTTACACCTGCAACTCATTTAGCATCTGCTAAATGGGAGCCAGGCCTATGTCCTGAAAGCTTGTGCAGTGGGAGGTTAATAATATCATTTTCTGGCTTGTGTTGCACTGGTGTTGGTATTTAATGCCTAGATATAAGAACAGCCCATGTCTTCAAAGGAACAAGCGCTGATTCTAGTATGCCGACTAAGGTAGAAGAGGTGAGGAAATGGCTGAAATGACCTGCAGGAAATAGGCTTGTAAGAGAATAATTCCTATATTACTATTTTTAGGACCACTGGAACGTCAGCAAGCCGACTAAATCTATTTCCGAAGACAGCCGAAAGGGGGAACCTGCAAAACCTCGCAGTGCAGTCGATCCGGCTAATGTTGTGAAAAAGACCAGTCTCTTCGAGGAGGATGAAGAGGAGGAGGATTTATTTGCAATCACTAAAGACAGGTGAAAAAACTGAAACAGCAGAGCAGCACGTTTCTCTCCAAACTCTTGGAGCAGGCTTACCCATTTCAATAGTTTGTCAAGGGTATTCTGGGATTCCCTTCCTGAAATAGCACAATGCCTCCATTTTCCCAGGAAGCTGAGATGCTGTCAGGTAATCTTAAAATCATTGTTTTCTGCTGTGCATTTCTGCTATTCCACTGTTACACTGATGCACTGGCTGAATGTTGATTTCCAGGTGGAGATTAAGGTGTTGGTTTAGCCCCTGGTTTCCCATGACCCTGTAGTGCTGCCATAGCTGGAATCACCATAGGCACCTAAGCTGAAGAAACCTCTTTAAAGGGAGTGGGCTGCTGACAGGGCATTCACATTACTCTTGACTCTGGTGCTCCCCATCCTCCTCTGGGACCAAAATAACTGAGATCGATTTGCCTGCAGGGCACACGACAAAGCTCACCTGTTCTCAGGTTAAAACAATGAGGAGTCCTTGTGGCACCTTAGAGACTAACAAATTTATTTGGGCATAAGCTTTTGTGGGCTAGAACCCACTGCATCGGATGCATGAAAGGAAAAATACAGGAGCAGGTATAAATGCATGAAAGGAGGGGGATTGATTTACCAAGTGTGAGGTCAGTCTGAGATAAATCAATTAACAGCAGGATACCAAGGGAGGAAAAATCTCTTTTGAAGTGGTAAGAGAGTGGCCCATTACAGACAGTTCACAAGAAGGTGTGAGTAACAGTAGGGAGAAATGAGTATTGGGGAAATTAAGTTTAGATTTTGTAATGACCCAACCACTCCCAGTCTTTATTCAGGCCTAATCTGATGGTATCCAGTTTGCAAATTAATTCCAGTTCTGCAGCTTCATGTTGGAGTCTGTTTTTGAAGTTTTTTTGGTTGAAGAATTGCCACTTTTAGGTCTGTTGTTGAGTGACCAGAGAGACTGAAGTGTTCTCCTACTGCTTTTTGAATGTTATGATTCCTGATGTCAGATTTGTGTCCATTTATTCTTTTGAGTAGAGACTGTCCAGTTTGGCCAATGTACATGGCAGAGGGGCATTGCTGGCACATGATGGCATATATCAGATTGGTAGATGTGCAAGTGAACGAGCCCCGGATGGTGTGGCTGTTGTGGTTAGGTCCTATGATGATGTCCCTTGAATAGATATGTGGACAGAGTTGGCACCGGGGTTTGTAGCAGGGTTTAGTTCCTGGGTTGTATGGTGTGTAGTTGCTGGTGAGTATTTGCTTCAGGTTGGGCACCTGTTTCCCAAGGTCTGTGACAGTGAGGGATCGTCCTTCAGGATAGGTTGTAGATCCTTGATGATGAGCTGAAGAGGTTTTAGTTGGGGGCTGTAGGTCATGGCTAGTGGCGTTCTGTTACTTTCTTTGTTGGGCCTGTCTTGTAGTAGGTGACTTCTTGGTACCCTTCTGGCTCTGTCTGTTTCTTCACTTCACCAGGTGGGTATTGCAGTTTTAAGAATGCTTGATAGAGATTCTGTAGGTGTTTATCTCTGTCTGAGGGATCGGAGCAAATGTGGCATTTAGAGCTTGGCTGTAGACAATGGATTGTATGATGTGGTCTGGATGAAAGCTGGAGGCATCTAGGTATAGCAGTCAGTAGGTTTCTGGTACAGGATGGTGGTTATGTGACCATCGCTTATTAGCATTGTAGTGTCTAGGAAGTGGACCTCTTGTGTGGACTGGTCCAGGCTGAGGTTGATGGTAGGGTGGAAATCGTTGAAATCTCAGGTTGTTATGGAGTGTTGGGTCTGGTAAGACAGGTGGGGAATTCATTTTTATTTGGCTCTCTGGGTTTGGTTAGATGAATGGAGGTCAATCTTTTTGCTGCTAATTTTTGCACAGATTTATTAATTTTGTGTAAATATCTTCATGAACAGAAGTGTAGCCTTGGATGTGCTGTTGCTTCATGGGGTCAGGGTGGTTATTTTGGGGAATATCTAGCTTGCTACCACTTTACTTATGAAAATGTTTGGATTTTGAAAACTTCAGATTTTAGGCTAAAAGTCTAATCATCTGAAAGGGTCTAAGAAAAGTGCATTGTTCGAGATGCACAGTGAGTATGTAATTCTCCTCCTGTTTAAAAAGTTGTAGTCATCCAATCAGGAAGCGGAATTGACATCAAGTGACTTAGGTGACTGACTTGCACACCAGGTGACTAATTTACACACCAGAAATAGCATAGTCAGTGACAGCTTGTGAACACCTTGATAGTCTATAAACTGTGCTGCTGATGCTTAGGAGTGACAAATGGATTTGCAGAATCCAGGATGGATTTGTGGACAGGACTAGGGTCATACTGAGTTATTAGACTAGCTGTAATGCCCAAGTGGAGAGAACCCCATGTTCTTGTGAGACAATTCATAGATTCCAAGGCCAGAAGGGACGGTTGCAATCATCTAGTCTGACTTGCTGTGTAGCACTGGTCATGGAACTTCCCCAAAATAATTCCTAGAGCAGAGCTTTTTAGAAAAACATTCAGCCTTGATTTAAAAATTGTCAGTGATGGAGAATCCACCACAACCCTTGGTAAGTTGTGCCCATGCTTAATTATCCTCACTGTGTCAAAAATGTACCCCTTATTTCCAGTCAGAATTTGTCTAGCTTCAACTTCCAGCCATTGGATCGTGTTAGACCTTTCTCTGCTAGATTGAAGAGTCCATTATTAAAGATTTGATCCCCATATAGGTACTTAGACTGTAATCAGGTCACCCGTTAACCTTTTTTTTTTTTTTTTTTGTTAAGCTGTATAGACTCAAAGAACTCAAACACTGTAAAAAGTTGTCTAATCCTTGAGTCATTCTTGTGGCTCTTCTCTGAACCCTCTTCAATATTTCAAAGTGATCTATTCTTTCTGCAAATACAAAAGCAAAGTCTTAGTGATCGTGCTGAATTAAGGGTTTTGTTCAGCGTTTTTCAGGACCATATATGAAATTTATTCCTGGAGTTCACCCTCTATTGAGTAGCATCTTGGGCCTCTTTTCCCCACATAGTCCTGCCACATGCACACCAACTCAAGTGAGGGGAGGATGTCATGTTGGAGGCCACAAAATCCTACCTGTGTTCCACTCCAGTAGTGACGCTGCTTTGCTTGTTCTGTTAATCGCGTTTATTACAGTAGTGTCTAAGGGCCAACCAAGACTGGGGCCCTGTTGTGCTTGGCGCTGTACACTGAATAGTAGACAGCCTCTGCCCCTAAATGCTTACAGGTTAATAGGCAAGATGGATTCAGGGAGTGGGAAAGGGTGTATGTGTCACCTTCATGTAAAGAGGTGAGAGATGAGACTCCAGTGCTAGTGAGGTAAGCAATGGAAGCAACCTACTCTGGCACTCACATATCCTAGTATGGACTGAGGCTGAAGGCACGGTCTCCTGCCAGACTGGAGCAGCAGTCCTGGGCCTCTGTAGCTTAGAGAAAACCTGGCCCTGATCATACGTTGTTCAGACTTTGTGTTCTTCTATACCATGTCCCTAAAGAGGACGGTCTAAACGATACCATTTGACCAGTTAAACATGTCTGCTGTGCATGGATTTCTCTCTACAGTCAGAGGAAGCACCAGAAGGCTTCTCTTCTGTTTGAAGAAGATGCTGTTAACGGAGGACCGCTCTTCAGCTCCCAGCCGACACGTGTTCCTTCAGCAGCTAAAACCACAGTGGTACCTCCTTTTCCTGTTTAACCCCAAAGCAGATGATTTACTGAATGGCACTGTTGTAGCAAGGCAGGCTTCTCCATAACATAACATTAAGTAGCGCCTTTAGGTTAGATGACTTCTAGCAAATTTATAATAGGATTAAGGTGATTGGAATTTTGGGCTTAAAACTACTTGGCTTCATTAGGTTAAAATTATACTCTGAAATGGAGTCTGAATGCTGCCTTGGCTGGGCCTGCTCAGACTGTGCTGTGAGTATTACTGAAGGGTTTTGAGTATGGTCCTAGGGATGAAATCCTGGTCCTATTGAAATCAATGGCAAAGTTTCCATTGACTTCAATAGGTGCAGGATTTTTCCGTGTCAGACCCACCAAACTCTGATTCTACACTTGTGGCTATAATTCTCCCCAGCCCCTCCAATCCCCAATAGGGGTTTCTGATATCACCCAGGTTCCTACCATCCCAGCCTGGTGTGCTGATTGTAGTAATAAACACTCTGCCACCCAGTGCCTTCATATCTGATGTGCCAACCCCAAAACACTGCGCCGAATAGCCACCATAGAATCTACTGTTGCCTGCCACATAATAGCCCCTAAACCTCTCCTTTTCACAAGCCCACTTGCCATGTGTGGACCACAGGCTTCTCCCATCTGTTGAGCCACTGGGAACATGGGAAGTCCTGTTTACCTATCTGCTGTTCCATGTGGGCCAGAGACCCCACTCCTTCATAGATACAGACCTCTTATATGTATCCATCTGTGTGCTTATGTGCCAGATCTCCGTGTGTGAGTAGTAACATCCTTTCATTTCCCAGGAAAAACCAAAAACGCCTCAGGCACCACCTTCGTTATTTGATGAAGAGACGGAAAAGGAGGATCTGCTGGACACATCAAAGACTAAACTGGTAGAAGATAAGTCAGGATGTTTAGTGGAGCATAGAGCAGTTCCTGTGACTGGAGGAACAGAGGTTGCAGGGCAGCAGAAAAAGGAAAAGGTAAGGGATACTCTTTTAGTTAGAGATTTGGCAAATGTTCCTTTAATCTCTTTAACAGTGCATTTCGTAGAATTATTTGACCAGTTGGTTGAAACAATCGTAAAGAATAAAATTGTCAGACACATAGAAGAACATAAATTGTTGGGCAAAAGTCAACATGGTTTCTGTAAAGGGAAATCATGTCTTACTAATCTATTAGAGTTCTTTGAAGCGGTCAACAAACATGTGGACAAGGGGATCCAGTGGATATAGCGTACTTAGATTTCCAGAAAGCCTTTGACAAGGTCCCTCACCAAAGACCCTTACATAAATTAAGCTGTCGTGGGATAAGAGGGGGAAGATCCTTTCATGGGTTGAGAACTGGTTAAAAGATAGGGAACAAAGGGTAGGAATAAATGGTAAATTTTCAGAATGGAGAGGGGTAACTAGTGGTGTTCCCCAAAGGTCAGTCCTAGGACCAATCCTATTCAACTTATTCATAAATGATCTGGAAAAAGGGGTAAACAGTGAGGTGGCAAAGTTTGCAGATGATACTAAACTGCTCAAGATAGTTAAGATCAAAGCAGACTGTGAAGAACTTCAAAAAGATCTCACAAAACTAAGTGATTGGGCAACAAAATGGCAAATGCAATTTAATGTGGATAAATGTAAAGTAATGCACATTGGGAAAAATAACCGCAACTATACATACAATATGATGGGGGCTAATTTAGCTACAACTAATCAGGAAACACACACAGACACTTTGCAATAAACCCAGGAACTGTTGTGATGCTATTGAAACATTCTATTTACATGCATCACACTCGTGTGCCCATGGGACTATAGACCTGCTAAAACCATGAGTTTCTGCTTTTGGCAGCAATATTTGCTAACTGAGATTGTCTCAAGTGTAATGTTGGAAAGGTTCAGCCAAATGTAGGCCACCTCCCAGCTACTAAATTGCTCAATGAATGTTGTGGGAATTATTGGGAAATGACTTTCTAGGTACTTAGTTTGTTAGCAACATTATGTGCTCGTAGAAAACTACTCTGAGCATATCTAACAATCATATAGTGCTTTCCGCTTCAGAGGATCCCAAATGGTTTAACGAACTAGCAGCACAACTATTGACAAGCAGCCATCTCTGGAGGGGAGCAGAAGCAGCCAGCCAAAAAAACCACAAACAAACCCTGATGCACAATATGCTGAACAACAGGACTAGGGTGCAGGGTACTGACGCAAACCTGTGCTCTTCTGCAGGAGGGCCATCAGATCTGTGAGGCCCTCAAGTAATGCATATGGCACTCCTTTTTATCTGCCTGAGAAGGATGGGTGCGTTTAGCTGTTTGCCATGTTACTGGATCCCAGAATTCTGGATACATCAAACATCCAAACCAAGATAATCCAGCAAACCAGCACCAAATTCCAGTCCCTGTTTTTTGTTTTTACAGTTGGAGCCTTTCGTGGCATCGTCTTTGGGGCCGATCAGTAATTTGGATCTGTTCACAGCCTCTCCACCACCTCTGGAGAGGGAAGCCAAAACCAGGGCTAAGAATGTGCTGAGCTTGTTTGAAGAGGAGGAAGTGGAGAAAATGGAAGATCAAGACGTCAGTAAGATTGAGCAGAAAGAAATAAGAAAGGTGAGCAAAGAGCAAACTGGCTCCCTGGCTTGCCTGCAGACCTAGCCTCCCTCTAACCTCCTCTCCTTGCAATGTTCCTGCTCCTTTGTCTCACCTGCTGTCTAGAACAGCCGTTCTGTGTTTCTGCTTCATCAGCTCTTCCTGATCCTGTCTGAAACCAGCTTTACTTGGCTGCCTGTTCCTCTGGATCTCTCTTCTCTTATCAAGTTCGCTGTAACTAGCTCTAACTCTGCAGTGTGTGTTTGTGTGTGTGTTTGTGTTTGATATTACCTGAAATTTAAAAACTTACTTTAAACAAAGCTGCCTGGGGTTGGCCTGGCACATAGGACCAGAGCTCAGATCCTGAGCTAGCTCTGAGATTGCTGTGGCGGGAGGGTCTGGGAATGCAGAGATGCTTCTGATACTTCCCTTCACCACTCCCTCCCCTCCTCACATCTGAGCAGGTGGATCTAACAGGAGCCATTTCCCATTATGAAAGGGGAGCCTAGCTCCAAGCCACCTGTATATAAGTGGTATGTGAACCCTGAGAGCCCGTTATGCTCCCCAGGGCAAAGTACTGTAACTCACACCTCTGTGCTAGTGAGCCTGACCTGGTATCTCCACCACTACCCTCTGACGGGTGTTGCACCAAGGGACAGGAGAGCACAGAGTTCCTTTCTGCCAAGGCGAGGCTGGCCTGCTGACACCGGCCTGCTGACACCCTGAATCAGCCCATCTCACCACTGCCCCTTTTCAAGCAGGTGCTGCAGCATTCCTCGCGTTACATCGCCAGGGTCTGCAAGGCTGGACCCAGTGCACTGTGTGTGTGCATGATGATTTTTAATACAGAACTACAATTAGGAGAACTTGTGAACAACTTCATTCATTTAAATGCAGCGGGCCCCTACATGCTAATAAGTCTGAGTCCTGTCGGATGGGATGGGCAGCAATTTCTGGAGCTGATGGCTCCTAATGGAAAAAACTCTGCCTCCAGCCCCCACCTGTTTGAAACCAGGTGGCTGATGGCCTGAGCATCTCTGCTGATTCTGGCTATGGAGCATCCCAAGTACACCGGATATATTGTGAGGTACTTGATGTGCTCTCCAGCAGACCGGGGCACATAATAGATTTTTTTTCAGTTCACTGGCAGTTTTGAAAAGTTGGATGGAAATTTGTTTTTGTTTCAACCCTAAAAATGTTGTTTAGGCTTTCAGGCAGTTTGAGAAAAGCAAGCAAAGGATTCAAGAAACAAGGTGTGGTGGTGGGTCTTGGTTATGAGCTATAGCCCAGTGGTTAAGGTAGTGAGCTAGCATGTGGGAGGCCCATGTTCAATTCTCCTCTGTCTGATGTGGAGAAGGGATTTTGAGTTTGGGTCTCTCCCCTGGCAGGAGACTGCTGTAAACTATGGGATATTCTGATGTGGGGATCCCACATCTCTCCTGTAGAAAAGCTTGTATAAATAAATAAACTCAACTGTAAATAAGCCCCTTCGTTTTCAGTTTAAACTGATTTTTACTGAAAAATCCCTGGTTTTACAAAAAGTATTTGTTTTTTTTCCAATGTTCACCCTACTTCTGTATCATTCAAATATGTAAAAAATAACTTGTTTTATTAGGAAAATACAGTACATTGCATGAGAGAGATGTATTACGATAATCCATTAGTCTGTGCGTGTGTGTATATGCGAAGCTGCCTGTTGAAGTAAGGCTATGTATTAATCTAGAAGATACACACAAGAAACGAACAGGCATGCAAGCTCTGAAGTGCACGCGCATCTGAATGTACTGATGAATCTCGCGTACACATTTCAAGCTGTTAGCAGATGATGGTTTAAAGATCTGACCCACTAAAATGGGAAGAAAATGAAAATCATATACATTTTAGAACACACAGTATTCTAAAGTTTAAAAAAAAACAAAAGCAGGAGAAAAGAATGAAGGAAGGCTGAAAGAATTGGGTTTGTTTAGTTTGGAAAAGAGAAGACTGAGAGGGGACATGATAGCAGTTTTCAGGTATCTAAAAGGGTGTCATAAGGAGGAGGGAGAAAACTTGTTCACCTTAGCCTCTAAGGATAGAACCAGAAGCAATGGGTTTAAACTGCAGCAAGGGAGGTCTAGGTTGGACATTAGGAAAAAGTTCCTAACTGTCAGGGTGGTTAAACACTGGAATAAATTGCCTAGGGAGGTTGTGGAATCTCCATCTCTGGAGCTATTTAAGAGTAGGTTAGATAAATGTCTATCAGGGATGGTCTAGACAGTATTTGGTCCTGCCATGCGGGCAGGGGACTGGACTCGATGACCTCTCGAGGTCCCTTCCAGTCCTAGAATCTATGAATCTATAAATCTTTTTATTTCATTGTGTGCTGCAGGGGGCTTAGTGTTTAGTTAATTTGATTTGATTAGTTAAAGCTGTACAACTGTGCCTGTGTGTATAAAGACTAGCCTGGCTTGCATTGCAAACCCACTTCATTAATGTATAAGTGTGATACTGGGAACAAACTGTTAGTGGGTTTTGTAACTGTGTGTGTGTGTGTGGGGGGGTTTTCTCCCCTTCCCTCAGCCTGCTGAGAAGAGCTCTCATTCCAAAAGCACTGGAGTGTTTCAGGATGAGGAACTTCTCTTCAGTCACAAGCTGCAGAAAGACAATGATCCTGATGTTGATCTCTTTGCCAGCCCCAAGAAATCAGAGGTGAGTTCAAAGTCCTGTTCTGAATCTGCTATTTAAAAATGGATTCTTTGAAATGTACAGATTGTAACATTGCTCTGATGTCCCTTACTCGAGTGTTCTGGATAAGGTCGCTGACCACCAGAGAGGACAAAGTAAATGTGGATGCAGTAATCCACAGTTAGAAATGTGGCTTTGACCTAGGTGGCATTTTGTCTTTATTTCAGTCTTCAAAACTTCGTGTGAAGCTGTCATCTGCAGGGGGGCTCTTTGGAGATGATGATGAGGATGATCTCTTCAGTATTGCTAAAGCAAAGCCTCCGGTACTTGCCTTTTTATTGTAAATGACTTCTTTAAAAGATGTAGAAAAAAGGTGGGTGGGTGGGTAACATAGATTTCCAAGTGAAATCAGTTGTGCATAGAGTAGAAACTTGTTAAAGTGACTCTCTTCAGTTAGTGGAACCTTGCTCAACAGACCTGTATTCAGGTTTACATCAGCTGATTTTAGTGACAAATGTATGTTTTTATTGCTTGGGGTTTTGTGTGTGTGTGTGTTTTGGTTTTTACTTCTGAGTCACCAAAGCTACAGGAGAATGAGTTAGATTCTGTTTCTCCTTGTGCATCATCAATTAAACTGGCTGTTTCAACTGGTCAGAGTTGTGCAAAATCACTGAGGCAGTAGGGTTGCCCTTACATCTCTGAGGTCCTGACTTGTTTTGTAGAACCTTTACAAAGGTGGTGCTGTGTGAGATGGCAAGAACTCCAACCCTGCTTCCTGATTCCCAGGCAAGTTTGCACAGGTCACTGTTCACAAGGTGGTTTAATAAGCTGAGCCCACTTGATATGGAAAGTAGAGTTAATAAACATGGACGCCCACAATGCTGCCACTTAGTCACTTTTCATCCTAGAACTGCACTTGCCATAAAACAGCCTATGAACTATTTTCAATTTCTGTGCTACGGTTATTTTTTTTTTCCCTAAAGCAACTGACTTTTTTGGGGGAAACTAATGCAAATCAAAATCTGGAACTGACTAGACTTTCTTTGACTGGTCTAGAAATTCAGCAGAACAAGGAGTCTAACAATCCCTCCCTTCCCATCTTCCTCACAATTAATTATGGTGTATTTAAAAATACTAACACTATTTTTCTACAGCATTGTGTCTGTGTCTGTGTACACAGAGAATCTGTAGTTATATAAAACATGCATAAGGAGATGTTACGGTTGAGCTAATAATCTTAACGTTAAGTTGATTTGGGGGGGGAGGGGAGAGGAAGGGAATGAACTATATGAGCTCTTCCAGCCCTACAGTTCTCTGATCACCCTTCGCACTCTCTGACTTCTGTATATTCGACTGGCAAATTAGTTGTGTGTTAATGGGTGAGTTCCCATTTTCCCCCCCCCCTTGCTCTGAAAAATTCACACTATATAGAGCTCTTATTTACCTGGTTGGTTTATCGACAACTCCATGAACAACCATCAGTCATAAACCTTCCTCCGCAAGTATGACTGTGCCTCGGCTTTTCCCTGTAGGACTTCTCCGTCCCAGACCTTAGTTCCCTCAGTTCAGAGATCCAATCCTTGTTACCTGCTTGGACCTTAGAGATTCACATGCTAGTATAACTTGCCAGTAGTTACCTTTGTGCATGACTCAGAAGACCCTTCCTCACCCACAAATAATGTCCTTGGAAACCTTTTGCAGATTGGCTTAATGTAAGGCTTTAGGTTAGTTTTAATGAAAAACTCCAGGCACGTCATTTAGGGACCAATCAGGGATGGTATGTGTCATCAGACGCTCCCGGTGTGGTGCTCTGCTCTATTCAATGTTGATATCAATCGGCTGCGTGCATGTGTTCCTTCTGTGTGCTGCCCCGGCTCTGCGCAGATCGCTGACACAGCAGACCCTGAGAGAACCCCCAGTGACCGCAGATTCTAGTAAGGTACGAAGGCACCCAGACAAGGTTTATTGTTGAAGGGAAACAGTCTCTAGCTCCCCTGCATTAGATATCCAAGGTGCTGCTAACTAGTACATATGCCTCCCTGGCAATGGACTGGCTCAGTCAGTGGCGGGACTTTCCACTGCCCCCTAGGCCAGATAAAGACACCGCCCCAGGGATGCATTCTTATACACAGGTACAAATAAGTTACACATCACTCCTGACGTAGTGAGGTGCACCCCTCTACGTAGCAAGGTGCCGCCTCTCACCTTGTACATGTTGGTTCAAACAAAACAACTCTATCCATCATATTACCCTTTTGGCCCTGTCATTGGGATGGGTCAGCCTGTTCCTTTGTTATCTGTGTGGAATGTACTAGTATGCAAATGTTCTGATATCTGGTGTCCAGTACCTTTTAGGTATGTCTCCTTTTGCAGCATCAGCCCTTTCCTTGCCAGCTTCTGTGAGCAGGGCCTGCCTCTGGCTCACAGCTTAACTTTGCTTTATGTTAGCAAAGTCTTGACCATTACTTTAGTTCAGGCCTTAAGCCTCATACTGGGCCTCTGATATAAGGGTTTATGTATCTGGGCCTCATCTTACTACAATATGGTCTACAGCATGAGCAACAGCAGACAAGCAGGGTTCTGGATGGTCACTGTTTAAACTCTTAGCAGTTCCGAAGGCATTTGCTAGCTTTACGAATTCTTAGGCTTTAAAATATACTGAACTTTAATCTTACTTTACGTCTCAGTCCATGAAACAAGCAAAGCTGTAAAATCAGTAAGAACATTCCCAACTTTCAAGTGATAAAACATTGTCAAACTAATTTGGAAAAGGGTGCACTGTACTAATAATCACACCTAGGGTCGTGTTTACCAAAATTATGAGCATTTGGCACGTAATGAACTCTTTTTGCAACAAAGCAAAGAGCCAGTCCTCAGCGAGGGTGGGCGTATTTAAAGCCCGAAACCTCAGCCCTTCCTCCTGCTGCCTTATGTGAGGGATTTATGTTATGTTAGGAGTTAGCTTTTTGTCAAGCTAGAAAAGCTTGATTGGAATTCAGAAGGTGCAGGAAGGGATAGACAGTGTGCAGAAAACTATAGTCTTTTACCTGCCCATAAAAGAAAATTATGATGTAAAATATTTTTGCAGACTCATTTTAAAAAAATCTTCTAATTTCAGAAAGTAGCAGAAAAGAAAACAATAGTGAAAAAGGACAGTTCTGGCCCTTCTGTGGAGAGCAATAAGGGTCCAGAGAATATACTGAGTGCCAAACAAGATGCGGTACCTAAACCAGAAACCACTGAGGTAAGCATCTAAGTTCAATGTTTTAAATAAAGCAAGCAGAAGAGGGTTTGTTGGTTTTATTGTGAAAACTGATCATGGAGACTGACTCTTTGCCTCATCGTGGCATAGCAGCATGACCTGCTGTAACTCATAAGATTACATTTAATATTGTACTTGGAAAAACTAGAACAGCAGTTCCCTTTCCTAAAAGGTTGAGGCATTCTCTTTCACTGGGTTTAAAATGCTGTTGAATCAGAACAGTAGTGTATTACACCCACTTAGCTCTGGGCTGTATGAATACACCAAGTGCAGGGCAATGGAGAATTGGGCCCATTGACTTAACGATTTAGTGAAAAATTAAGTTTTATTGACCCTTTCCCTCCCGCTTGCATCTTCTTAAAAAATATAAAATAAATCTCAATTTCTCTCATGGACTTGAACTTTAAAGTGTGGTTAGCGTCAGAAGAGACTTTCTTGCCTAATGACACCTGCATCCTTCCCCCTCCCCCACACCTCCTCCTGTGTTCAGCACCCTGTCTTGAATTTTATTTTCCGCTAATGAGACTCCTACTCCTGTTGGCCCTGAAGAGCCAACGCAGTTCTGGGAGAGGCGCTGGCTTGTGTTGTGGCTTGTGTCTCAACAGAATTATCAATTAGATTCCAGCCGTAGCATCTTATAACTAGAGGGAGGAGCCTCGGGTGAGTTTGCAGGGCTGGCAGTTAGCCCATCTCTTTACTTGTAACTTGAGCACCCCTGATGTGGAGATGCTGAGGCCTGGTCTAGACTACAGGGTTAGGCCAATGCAATGCACCTTATGTCAACCTAATCATGTCAGTGTCTAGATTACAATGCTGCTTCTGCTGAAGTAAGTCCCCTACTATGCCGATATCATAACTTCACCTCCCATGAGAGGTGTACCGCTTTTGTTGGTGTAGTGAGGGTGATGCAGTGTCCGTGTGGACACTGGGTTACTTACATCGCCTGTTGGCTGTCAGCCCTGAGTGAGGCTGACAGCTGGAGCCCCATCCCAGCTGCCCCGGTGCTGACTGCCCGAGCTGTCAGCCGGGCACTGGGCTCACAGCGGGGTCCCCCTCGACCCCAGCACTGACAGCCCAACCTGTCAGCACTGGGGCAGCTGGGCTGCAGCTGTCAGTGCCCCACTTCAATCGCTGGAAGCGCTCCTAGTAAGAATGCTCACTCCCGACAGAAGGCATAAGTGTGGATGTGAATCACCGCTTTAATTACTGTGGCGATTGTATGTTCACATAAATCGATTTAATTTTGTAGTGTAGATAAGCCCTGAGAAACGCACATTTTTCTGGCCTTGTAAACTGGCCCAGTCCCACTCTCTGGACAGACGCCAGCCTGAGGAGACCGAACTGCTGGATCCCAGATGCTTCTAAGCCCTGCTGGACCGGTTGCGGTTTTCTAGCACTGGATCTCTTGGGAGCACTCCAGGGGCACATCCCATGTCTGACACCCTTCTTGGGCAGCAGCACCTCACAGTCTGGCTCCCTTTAGACCCCAAAACCAGTGCCCTGGCCCTCCTGAACCACCAGTTACTTAGACATGTTCCCTTCTCCCTTCCCAAGGGTTACCCCTTCAGGGACCAGGTGGCAGTAAAACAAGGCTCATGGGCTTAACAAAGGGATTTCTTTGTTCTTACAAAAGCAAACAAATGTTAGGGATCTATAGAAAGCAACACTCCTGAGGGGAATTGCCTTCAGTCTGATGTCACCCCTCTTGTGAGTTGTGAGTTTCGTCCGAGTTCTTGGGCCAGACAGCTCTTCTCGGTGGTCTTGCTTCTGATGCTGTCTGGCCTCCCTTACATAGAGAGAGCACCCCTTTATTAAAATCTGTCCCCTGTTTCTCAATGTGCTGCAAGCTGGGTGTAGGTCCAGGCCCTAGTCCCTCCCTCAGCTTTCTTTGGAGAGTGTTGTTGAGTCATTGTCCCTACTGGAGAAAACCCATTGTTCTAGTGAGCAAGAGCCATTCTGTGTGGATGGCCCTTAATTGCTCTGTCACAGCTTCTCCAACACAGTCTGTCCAAGGAGCACCAAGGCCCACTGCCCCGCATTCGCAATGGAGGTTACAGTCACGAACGGCGTGTATGATTGGAATTCACAATTTGACATGGACAGACCTATCCCCAGGCTGTATGCAGTGTTGTTCTAGCCGTGTTGGTCCAAAGATATCCTCAAACTGTCAACTCACTTTTTAGAGTTGAAGTAAGTGGAACAAGGAACAAGAAAATGGCTTGAACTGAAGTGTTTTGTATGTCCCTTTAGCTGTAGAGTTTCCTTGTGCCTCCTGGTGACACAGCTTGCTGGTGATGCCAAAATTGGGTACACTGATATATTGTGACTTTACTTGTTTAAAGCCCTAACTGCCTGCAAGGGGGATGGCGTAGGAAATGGCGGATGGATTTGAGCATGAGCTAGCGTAAAGTGGGATCTAAAAATTATAAAGCAGCCTTCGCATTGCTGGGCAAAACTGGAGTGTTGTGAGGATGAAGAGGGACTTGAGGCTTTGACAGCAGCAATGTGATGATGGAAATGCAGTGAAGAAAGCCGGTGGGGTCTTTCAGGCACCTCGAATTGTGCTAGGTTCCTTGTAATCAAACACATAGCCCCTGCCCTAGAGAGCAATCCACTTGACTTGACAGTACACGAGTGGGTCATCAACATATGTGGGGAGGAAGGAAAGGGTAGTGACAAAAAGTTGGTGCAGTTATGTGTAGGTAATGTACATACCCTGATGGCTTGGCTCCTTTTAATTGGGTACCCATCCTTCCCTTCACTGCTTGGCAGCAGTGAGTTTTGGGGAGGGAATTGAACGAGGAGAGAGAAGCCTAGACTGTCAGACTTGAGTGTTCCGTACATACTGGGCAGCAGGGAAAGAGATGTTCCTTTGGCTCAAAAAGATGATGAAGGCAGTAACGTGGTTGGCAGCATTGGCGTGACAAGATGCCGTGTGGGAGGAAGTGAAAGGAGATCAGATCAGGTATGTAGGCAGGAGCTATATGCTGTTGGGCCTCGGGGACCAGGATAAAACATGGCAATAGCTGCTTGCCTACAGGGGCCGTAGGGAGATGAAGTTAGGGGTTAACTGTGTGGGCTTTGGGAATTAAAAGCGCTATGGTGAGAACCAAGTGTTCATTGCAAGGTCACCTCTCCAGCTCTTGCTGAGTAGTTGGAGGGACCAGAACTAGCTTCTTCCCTTTAGATATGTTAAAATGCAGGCTCCAATCAGTGTGAAGATTTAGATCTCATTTATCCAGCTGATTTTTAATCCAGTGTAATTTTGTGCAGAAATCCACAGGTCCTGCTCTCATTAAAACCAAAGAGCCCTCATCTCGGATTGGAAAACTACAAGTAATTATTTTATTGGCATTTTGACTCTCTCTGTCTCTATCAAAGAAAAAAAAATCTTCCCTACATCACTAATGGCGCTTTATTTTTTAAAAATTCCTTTTTTACTTCATCTTCTCAGGCTTCTTTTCCAGATGCAGTTGATTTTCAGTTGTTGCTTTCTATATACTGCATGTTTAATGCTTTTTTCTTGTGTTCAGTATGGAGGCTGATTCTGGGCAGCGGTATCTGTAATTCTTCATCTGAATTGAGGGAGACTGTTCCCTAACGTACTGTAACTTTCTTCAGCACTGCTTTTCTCAAGCATGTACAGAAACTTGTTGGACAGTCGGCCATGGATTGCTTGTAATTCGGTATTACAGTAGCCTCTCCTCAGAGCCCCATTGCATTAAGCTCTGTAAAAACTGAGTGAGCCAGGTAAAGGATAAATGAAGGGCGGGGAAAGGGTGGCACAGAAAGATGAAGTGACTTGGACAAGGTCAGTGGCGGAGCTAGAGTAGAACCCAGAACTCCTGAGTCTTAGCCCAGTGCCCTACCCACTAGACCATGCTGTCTCTTCGGTGCTTATCTGTCTCTACGGAAACACTAATGCAATTTTGTTCATGGTTTTTTAGGCTAATTTAGCTATTAACCCAGCAGCCTTACTACCCAGTGCAGTTCCTAAGATCTCCAGTGTGAAGCCTGCATTGCCAAATTTGGAGACTCCCTTGCATGAGCCGGATGGTGTAAGAAGTGCTGAAATCTTTTCTGCTGCAGGAAACAGTGAGGAGGCTGGTGTGAGCTTTGATCATCCCATCCAAGTGGATACCTTGCGCAGTGCTAATAAGGTAATCTCTGTGCCTAGGTACTAAGATGCTTACAGAGCGAATGAGTCAAATTGATATCAAAGTTCAGTAGAGAACTGTGTGTTTGAGCAGTGGTTATGTGAGCTTAAAAGTTAGTGGGTTTTATGGCCCGTGTCTTAAGTACTCTGCTGCATGTAGGGGTGGTTTGCTCAGTCGAGGTCTACAGAAGTAGAGGATTTTCCTCCTGTAATTATACAACACTGTTTAGGCCACAGAAGGATAGCAGCTGTACTTCAGCATAACGCTCTGCCAAATCTAGTTGGGAGACAACTCCATTCTAATCCTTATAGAGGCATTCCTCCATGAAACACCTTAGGGCTACGGAAAAAGCCAGTGATGCTGCTTTCAGTGCTGTCCCTGTTCTGTGGATAAAGAACATCGTTTTCCAGGGCATTCACTCTTGATTCCTGCCTGAGCAATAAATCCACTCTGGGGTTGGAGGGGGAAGTTGCTGCTCTGAAGTGACTGCTCTTTCCCTCCTGAGTAGTTGGTTTTCCATTCATGCCGTTATTTTATTGACTGTAAATGCCATATTAAGGGTTTAATGGATCTTTAAATGGAATTGAACCGAGCAACTAGAATTTCAATGTGGGGGTTTATGGATCCATAAATCTCTTATTTTCAACAGAAGTGACTTGAACAAGATAATTGAGGGTCTTAACATTGATTTTTCTATCATAACTAGACTGATCATTACTAGACAAGAAGCAGGAGGAAGCCACAAGGACTTAGAAGGATGCAGCAGATGTTGCTATAATAATAATAATAATGGATTATATGACCCCTTAGTACTGGCGGGGTTGTAGAGCTTACACATTAGCACTAATCCATTGCCTTGCAGGAATCCTTATTTCCAGTGTCACATGCACTGTGCTGTGAAAACCCTTCTCTAATGCTATAAGCAGCATGATCTGTAAAGGGGGAAGGTTTGTAGCACCTGAGTCTAGCCACAGAGGATGGGCTGCACAACCTCAGACTTCTCTTTAGGATGGGGAACCTCCACACTCATTTCTTCCCACACCGATCTGAGATAGATGTATGAGAGAGCACACTGTGAAATGTTCTTCATTGATCCCTTTGTGCTATTTTACCTAGTATTGTTGCTTCTTGGAGCCTTTAATTCTAAGTTAATCTTTAAACTCCCTGAGATACAAAACAATCCTAAAGTAATACACCCCCGTTCTTTGCCTCCAAAGGCTGAATCAAACCAACTGTCCCAGCATTCTCCCTCCCCTTTCAAACTACCCCCCTCCACAGGGATCAGCCTTAAAGTCAACAAGGAGTCCGGTGGCACCTTAAAGACTAACAGATTGATTTGGGCATAAGCTTCCATGGGTAAAAAACATCACTTCTTCAGATGCATGGAGTGAAAGTTACAGATTCCAGCATTATATAATGACACATGAAGAGAAGGAAGTACCTCACAAGTGGAGAACCAGTGTTGACAGGGCCAATTCAATCAGGGTGGATGTAGTCCACTCCCAATAATAGATGAGGACGTGTCAATTCCAGGAGAGGCAAAGCTGCTTCTGTAATGAGCCAGCCACTCCCAGTCCCTATTCAAGCCCAAATTAATGGTGTTAAATTTGAAAATGAATTTTAGTTCTGCTGTTTCTCTTAAAGTGCGTCTCCCATCCACATGGGATCGCTACTCTCCAAACACACCCTTGTTAATACACAGACCCATGTCCCATGATAGACATATAACTACTGTGTTTCTCTCAGAAATACAGAACCCCCCACCCTGAGGCACAGCAAACCTGTCTGGCTCAGCTTTCCGCTCCAGGGTAGCACTCAGTAACATGGAGAATGTCGGTGCCCGCCCTTACCTCCCCCCGGCTCTGCGAAATCTCCCTGCCTATACTCGGTACTACAGGGACTAGAATAAAGCCTTCAGATTTTTGCAGCAGCAGGGTGAACTGCAGGAGGCTGTACTTCAAATAAATGAAATTCAAAAAATCAAAATAGAAAAATCTGTGTTCAGGTGTTAGATCATATGACTAATAAAATCTGAAATAAGCAGGAGGGACTGGACAACAAAATGGCAGATTAAATTCAGTGCTGATAAATGCAAAGTAATGCACATTGGAAAACCTAATCCCAACTATACATATAAAATGATAGGGTCTAAATCAGCTATTACTACTCAAGAAAGAAATCTTGGAGTCATTGTGGATAGATGGGGGGAGGGATAGCTCAGTGGTTTGAGCATTGGCCTGCTAAACCAGGGTTGTGAGTTCAATCCTTGAGGGGGCCCACTTGGATCTGGGGCAAAAATCAGTACTTGGTCCTGCTAGTGAAGGCAGGGGACTGGACTCAATGACCTTTTCGGGGTCCTTTCCAGTTCTGAGACAGGTATATCTCTATATATTAGTTCTCTGAAAACATCTGTTCAGTATGTGGCAGCAGTCAAAAAAGCTAACAACGTTGGGAATCATTAGGAAAAGGATAGATAAAAAGACAGAAAATATCATATTGCCTCTATATAAATCTTGAATACTGCATGCAGATGTGGTCACCCCATCTCAAAAAGGATGTATTGGAATTGGAAAAGGTTCAGAAAAGGACAACAAAAACTATTAGGAGTCTGGAACAGCTTCCGTATAAGGAGAAATTTAATAACACTGGGACTTTTCGGCTTGGAAAAGAGACAACTAAGGGGAGATATGATAGAGGTCTGCAAAAGCATGACTGACGTAGAGAAAATAAAAAGAACAGGAGTACTTGTGGCACCTTAGAGACTAACAAATTTATTAGAGCATAAGCTTTCGTGGACTACAGCCCACTTCTTCGGATGCATATAGAATGGAACATATATTGAGGAGATTGTATGTGTGTATATATGAGAAAAACTTCAAAAACAGACTCCAAGGAGAGACTGCTGAGCTGGAATTGATATGCAAACTAGACACAATCAACTCCAGTTTGAATAAGGACTGGGAATGGCTGAGCCATTACAAACATTGAATCTATCTCCCCTTGTAAGTATGCTCACACTTCTTATCAAACTGTCTGTACTGGGCTATCTTGATTATCACTTCAAAAGTTTTTTTCTCTTACTTAATTGCCTCTCAGAGTTGGTAAGACAACTCTCACCTGTTCATGCTCTCTGTATGTGTGTATATATATCTCCTCAATATTTATTCCACTCTATATGCATCCGAAGAAGTGGGCTGTAGTCCATGAAAGCTTATGCTCTAATAAATTTGTTAGTCTCTAAGGTGCCACAAGTACTCCTGTTCTTCTTTTTGCGGATACAGACTAACACGGCTGCTACTCTGAAACCTGTAGAGAAAGTAAATAAGGAAGTGTTATTTACTCCTTCTCATAACACAAGAACTAGGGGTCACTAAATGAAATTAATAGACAGCAGGTTTAAAACAAAAGGAAGTATTTCTTCACACAACGCACAGTCAACCTATGGAACTCCTTGCCAGAGGATGTTGTGAAGGCCAAGACTATAGCAGAGTTCAAAAAGAACTAGATAAATTCATGGAGGATAGGTCCATCGATGGTTATTAGCCAGGATGGGCAGGGTTGGTGTCCCTCGCCTCTGTTTACCAGAAGCTGGGAATGGGCGACGGGATGGATCACTTGATGATTACCTGATCTGTTCATTCCCTCTGGGCACCTGGCATTGGCCACTGTCGGAAGACAGGACACTGGTCTAGATGGGCATTTTGTCTGACCCAGTAAGGCCATTATGTGTGGTTTTTTTTTTTTTGTTTTGTTTTTTTTTAAAGAACAGCATTCTGTCAAAATCCCACTGCGAGACTGCTGCAGGATTGTGACCCAAGCCAATAAAGAACCTTCATACCAACACTTCACTTGTGTTAATTTTGCTTGTGTAATGTGACTAATGCTAATTAAGCAATAACTGTCAAGGAAAGCTCTCTGCACTGAACTAAATAACCTGGCGCAAAGGGTTGATAGTTTGAACAGCAGCCAGTGGACTCAAGTTGGTCATTGACCTCAATGCAAGGTGTTTTCTGGCAATTGTTAATACTGTTATGGCACAAAGTTGAGGGTCAGGAGCCCTGAGTTTTATTCTGTATTCTGCCATTGACTCGCTCTGTTACCTGAGCACCCTGCTTTGTCTGCCTGCCTCGGGTTTCTTGTGCTGCCAATCTACCTCACAGTGGGGGCTGAGGCAATATGGAAGTTTGCAGAGTGTGGTGGCTCGAATATTAAATTTTCCTTAGTGTTAATTAAATGTTCATATTACAAAAGCCTTCTCAGAGCTGGGATTAGATTTTGGGAGGTCATTGGGTCCCCATCTGAACAGGGGAAGGCAACCTATGGCATGTGTGGTGAAGGCGGCACGCAAGCTGATTTTTCAGTGGCACTCACACTGCCGGGTCCTGGCCACCGGTCCGGGGAACTCTGCATTTTAATTTAATTTTAAATGAAGCTTCTTAAACATTTTAAAAACCTTATTTACTTTATATACAACAATAGTTCAGTTATATATTATAGACTTATAGAAAGAGCCCTTCTAAAAACGTTAAAATGTATGACTGGCACGCAAAACCTTAAATTAGAGTGAATAAACGAAGACTCGGCACACCATTTCTGAAAGGTTGCCGACCCCTGTGCTAGAATAAAACGTGGAAAGATAGAACATGAGGAGAGCAGGGTCCCTGTCAAGTGCATGCCTCCCTTCAAGCCCTTAACTCAACCTGATCTCCCTCTTCTCACAGAGCAGGATCAAGGTGATGAACAAACGAAGGCCTCCCTCCAGGACAGCCCGGCGGCTAGCTGCTCAAGAGTCCAGCGAGAACGAGGAGCTGAACAGCACAGAGGAGCCACAGCTGCCGCTCCCCAAACAGAGCTCTGCATTAGTGGATGCAAAGGAGCTCTGCACTGCTGAGCCAAATGCTAAGGGCAGCACAGAAAACATTTTGGTGGCTAAGCTGCCATCATCAACAGATGGCGGTAGCCTGTCACCTGGAATGGCCGGAAGCCCTTCTGGGAAAGGCACAGGCCAAGAGGATGACTTGTTTGGGTCCGACTATCTCTTTGTGAAAAATTCAGTGTCAAAGCCAGCAGCCAAAGCTAAAACCCCAGAGATCTTGGCCAGCAACCCCCTTAAAAGTGGTGAGAAGAAGTCTGCTCTGTCAGTGCAGGATGATCAGGGCAGCAATGATCTCTTCCAGCCCATAATGCAGAAAGCATCCAAGAAAAGCAGCCCCATCTCTTTCCTGGAGGATGAAGATCTCTTCACTAGTCAGAAAACTGTGAGGAAGAAGGAGTTGAAACCCACCACCCAGCAAGACCTTGACCCAAAAGCCCAAGATATCTTTGAGGTAATGGCTGATTTATTGTGGGTTGTGGGTTTTTTTTTTTTTTTTTCCCCTCCCCTAAATAGAAAGGGAGGAAATGTATCACTAGGGCCTTGGGCAAAATCATTCTGCCTTCAGCACAGAAGGAATGGGGCCTGTGTGGGCCAAGTAAGGCTAAGCATGAGGCCTGGTCCTCTGCTGAGCTGTAGAAAATGCTGACTTACTTACCAGAGCAGAGGGTAAAAGGGGATGGCGTGTGGGCGGACAGCGGGTGTATTTGAGGACCTGGCTCTCTCCCTGCTAAGGGAATGCTTAGCTCCCTCTCTGACCTGACTGCTGCTACGCATCAGGAGTAACTGAGCTACACAACAACGCTGATGGTAATGCAGGAATTAGGCCCCCATCCTGCCTGGGCCTGTCTGTTCCCCTCAACCTTGCTCTCACATGTCCTGCACCTGGCCTGTGCAGTATCAGCAATGACTAGATCTCTGCCCATGCCAAATTGGAGACCTGATCCTAACCTGATAGAATTGCAATGCCCAGGGTAGTTACAGGACTTCTAACTCTATCTACTGCTGCATGTAGTTGAACCCGAACGCTCAGTTATCATGTCCTGTACTGATGCTGTTCAATTTATTCTTTGCTCCAAGGATGATATATTCGCAACAGAAGCCATTAAGCCTCTGAACAGAACAAAAGAGAGAGTGACGGATTCTAACCTGTTTGATGAGAACACTGACATTTTTGCGGATCTCACCATAAAACCAAAAGAAAAGAAGACCAAGAAAAAAGTGGAATCCAAATCCATATTTGATGATGATATGGGTAAGGGCCTTCTTGGTATTGATTGTCTTTATCTTGATTCGACCGTATGTTAAATACCCCAGTGACAAAGGATGGATTTTAGAAAAACTCTCTCTCTCTCTCTGTTGGATTTACACAGTAGAGATATCTGTCTTCATAAGTGTCTGCTTGGCAGTCTTAAATATTTTACACTAGAGGCCAGTTTGTGTTGGCCTTACTGTCACAGAGGAGTACCTCACTTGACAAATAGTTCCCATTGATTTTAATGGGTAATAGTTCTGCTGTGTACGGTACTATTCAGTGAGCGATGATAGCATAAACTGGCTGCAAGTACTTGGACTGAGACTTTCAAACCAATCACCCCTGATGTCCATCTCTTCCCATTGATGTCAATGGTAAAACTCCCATTGCCTCCAATGAGAGTGGAGATAGCTCAGTGATGAGTGCTTCTGAAAATCCAGCCTTAATTTTTAGCTATTGAGCATGGTTTCCCAAGATCTTTTCATGAAATGTATCAATAGAAATTTGGACAGAATGAATCTGAAAGCACATGATAAAGAAAACTACTTTCATTCCAAACTATGGGACAATTTGACAATTTCAAAACTGTTTCCAAACAGAAAATTTTGTCAGAACTGAGCGTTTTCCAGCGAACAGTCTCAGTTCAGATGAATTCGCAATTTCTGACCAAAAACCGTTTTGTCTAAAAATTTGCACCCAACTCTAGTTATCCTACAGTCTCCAGCACTAGCCCTCACTGTTTGCAGTGGCATTTCTGGCACTGAGGCACCTGGAGCACAAGTCAGAAATGTCCATGTAAATGAATGTACCTTCACCCTAATCTCAGTTGGTTTAAGGGCACACCACCTCCAGATGAAGGATTCATGCAGGGGCAGCTGTTCAGTGCTCCAAACTAGGTAGTGCTGTCTTCAATGCACCAGCAGGACTCCAGGGAAGACATTTGTTTCTTTGATCAGCCTGGCAGCCCCAGAACAGGACTGGCATAGCATCTTCCCTAGCTGTTTAGCTAAGGGCTGGTAGCAATGCCCACCTTAGAATTTTACCAGAGGCTGTCACTGCCTGTTGAGCCTTTCCTGCTGGGAATGCTGTCTTTTGAACTGCACCCAATCACTCCTAGTTTATCATATTTGCAAACTAATTATGATCCCCTGCCCCACCACCACTTTCTTTCATTGCTTAGCCTAGATGTAGATATTTAGTTCCTTTAATCTCTCCTCATAAACCCTGTGATGTTTTAGGGATTACCCAGACCAGTAAGGGCTTCTGTCACCACCAGCCTTATAACTTTGGCTGTTTTCATGCTAGGCTGCTATGGCTCAGAGCCCTGCCACCAGTCGCCAGCCTACAGGCATAATCTTCTCACCCTGCCTTCCAACAGCCTATGCTCCTTGGCAGGGTGACCACAATAGCCTGTCTGGTCCCAAGGCTCCCTATATCTGCCCCCCAAGTTCTTAACTACCAGCCACTCAGACTTTTCCTTTCTTGTTTGTCACCCCCGCCCCCCCCATAGGAGTGAAACTAGCCCCCAGTTATCAGTCCACTTGAGGCCGCACAGTTTGCACAACAGAGAACTGCCTGGGGTTCAGAATAAACAGAAAAGCTCATTTAATAGAAAAAATACAGATTCAAAGGTGGACTAGTCAGATAAGGCAATGCAGACAAATTACATGGACAATGAACATTAATGATGCCACCTCACGCTTTACCTTCTGCATTACATGGAAAGCCTTCACGTCAAACCCCTTCCCTTCTGACAGGGTTTGCAGGGGGCTTTTTCTTTCCGCCTGGCAATTCATGGTTACATAGCGCATGGGAAACACCCCCCTTCCTTAGTTTTCCAAGACTGAGGTTGTCTTTTCCATTCCAATGGCTTTCTATTACTTTCATGGTCTGCTTTTCTCTCCCTGGGTTGTACAATGCTGGGAGTTAGTTTTGTGTAAGCCACTAGCCTGGGAGGCGCTCCTCCCTGCCTGCCTGCTTCCCAACAGCTGTGAGGTGAGCGGGGAGTTAAACCTTTGTTACAATTACCATGTTCTACACACATACACCCGCTTACATTCAGAACCATAACCTGTATACACCCTTCCCAATGACCACCAAGTTCAGCATTTTACTTGACCTATATTTACATACAATAGAATTGTATACAACCAGTTGGTTCAGTTGCTTATTCTTTGGGGTGCAGACTCCTGTCTTCCTCTGAGAGTGTCTGGAACCTGACTGTGTCAGAGCCATCCTTCTGATCCTTATAGTGCCTCTCTTCCAACACTAATTGATTGGTATTCCGGCTGCTGAAAAACTTCTGGGCATTGTCTCCGCCTGTGCTTAGGATGCTGCCTCCTGGGGAACTGAGTATTCCTCGGCAAGGAGCATCCCACCCCTTCAGTACAGCCCCACAATCAGCAACCACTGTGGTGAACCCTACTGAGCTTTGAAGTTAACTATTGCTGCCGCTGCCCAGATGGGACGCCCCACCCTCCAGGGAGGAGAGAGGGCTGGCTCTGGCCTATTGTTTAAGGTCACTGCAACAGAAGAAACTAATAAATTCGATACTAAAGTATTAATGGCCCCATGAGTTTCACTGCCTCGCATGTGAATGAGCACAACAGCATCTGTGAAAGAAACTGGGCTTGTTAAACCTCCATCTCCTCTAACTCTGAGACTGTTTCTCAACGCTTTCCAATTGTGCCTGTTATCTGTATATGCCACTAAATGCATTTCTAAATCCATCCTTGTTCTGATCCCAGGTGAGCCATGTTCTCCGCTTTACACTACTGCTTTAAGGTACCTGATTTGCAGAGCCAGAGGTGCCAGCGACAGTAGTAAAAATTCCCCCTACATGTACGACTTTCCCAGCTCACTTGGGTAACAATGCTGGCAACTTTTGCGGTTTGTTTTAGCAAAAAATCTCATAATTTTATGAACCTGGGTATTCCCAGACTGCCAGCCACAGGAATGCCTTAATGGGCCAGAGGAATGTGAATGTTTGTACAGCACTTAGGAGATGAAACGTGTTAATTAGTAGAACTCATGTGTGTGCATGCATGAATAATACATTCTCCAAAGGGCAAATCTGTAGACATCATCTGTAGTATGACTTAATGGTTCTAAAGCACAGGACCGGATGAGTCTCTAAGTCCGCTCCCAGTTCTGCCACTGGCTTCCTATATGGTGCTGGGTGAGCTGCAGAGAAGTTAAGTGACTTATTCATCTGTGAAATGGATATAATGCCTCACTCAGCATTGTGAGGCTTCACTTAGTGCTTGTTCAGTGCTTTGAGATCTCTGGCTGGCATAAATGCCAAGTGTCAGGATTTCTTTTGATCCCTCTCATTGACTATACCTGGTAAAAACCCACAGCTAAAAGCTCCCCCATATGTCCTCACAAATACATTTTCTTGTCACAAGCAGCAGGAAAGTGTTTATCAGCAAAGTGTCCTTGGCAGTAACTGCTACATGCTGGGGATATTTCTGTGTAATGTCTTACGTTTGGCAGCATCTTTTCTCCTTTTTAATCACTGTTTTTCTCTTTCTCTAGATGATATCTTCTCCTCTAGCAGTCAAACCAAGGCGTCTACCCCCAAAGGCCGATCCTCTCAGACAGCCTCTGAATCAAAATCTGAAAGCAAGGCATCAAGTACGTTTGATGACCCACTGAATGCCTTTGGAGGCCAATAGACCATGGTGGGCGTTGCAGAGAGAGGGCCCTCTCTGCCAGGTTATCCTGACCAGTACTAGTACTCTTATGTCAGCTCTCTTTGAGTAGAGAATCTGATGACCATGGACAGTCAAATGACTGACTCCCCACTTTACATGGTTAGTATCTCTTCCCTGCACTGGATCTAATCATGCCTAACACTGTAAAAAGATTCTCCAATCGTAACTTTCTGCAGTCCTGTTTCAGTGCTGCCCAGATGGCATAGCTTGTGCAATACCTGCGATAATGTAATCTATTATACAAAGTATAAGTTCTTTTATTGAACAGATCTATAGAAAAAAATCACTAATATTGTGAAATAGTAAATGGTGTCTGATAAACCAGGTCCAGCTGTGCTTGTCTTGCTTTCTGCTCTGCTGTTTGCTAGCAGTCTCTGCCTCCAGATCCCAAAATGGGGAAAACCAACACCACATCTCTCATTGGGTCAGCAGTCTGTCTGCAGGGTGCATTCTGTAAGTTCATATCAGTTCCTCCCATCAGGGAGCAGCTTTACCTCGTCTCTTACAGATTGGAGCATGTTGTCAGCGCTTAATAGATAAATCCTCCCGGAGGAGAGGGTGCCAAGTGAGAACTAGAGGAATGGAGGACAGATTTTTGCCCATGACTGTATGCAAGCTGCTGAAAAATATTGGATTGAGGCAAAGTTTCCATTGGTATTGGTGGGAGGAGGAACAAGGTCCTTTAGTGCTCTGGCACTGTGCGGAGTATCCTTACCTTGCAGGACTGTTCGTCCCCCGCCCCCTGTTAAAGCCCATTTACAGTTAGCAAAGAATGAAAGTAATTGGAGAGCCCAGAAATTATTCAGGAACCTGAGAGATGTTGAGCACTTGCTGTTCCCACTGAAGTCAGGATTCTGAGCACCTCTCAGGGGTCAGGCCCTAAATGTGTTACCTGGTAACAACTGTGTTTTATTGTACGTCACTGGGCACACCTAATCAATGGTATAAACTGTGTCCCACCTGCCGGGCATAATGTTTGGAATCACTGCGAATCTCTAGAACCTCTGGTTGGGGGGACCTGGTGTCTGTTTTTTGACCGGAAGACCAGGTTGAAAAGGGACACTGACCGCTCCAGTCAGCACCGCTGACTGGGCCATTAAAGGTCCGGTCAGTGGTGCTGCGGTGCTAAGGCAGGTTCGTCCCTATCTGTTCTGGCACCGCGCTGCACACCGGAAGGTCCAGCTCCTAGGCGGGGGGGCCATGGGGCTCCACGCACTGCCCCCGCTCCAAACACAAGCTCCGCACTCCCATTGGCCAGTTCCCAGCCAATGGGAGCTGGGACGTGGTGCCTGCAGCGGGCGAGAGCAGTGCAGGGAGCATCCTGCCTCCCATGCCTACTACCATCAGACCTGCTGGCCGCTTCCGGGGCGCGTGCAATGTGGTGTCAGGACAGGCAGGCAGCCTGCCTTAGCCCCCCTCCTGCAGCACTGACCAGGAGCCGTTGGAGGTAAGCCCACTCCCCTGCCCCAGCTCTGAGACCCACCTGGAGCTCCCTCCTGCACCCCAAAGCCCTCATTCCTGGCCCCAGCCTAGAGCCTGCACCCCCATCCCAGAGCCCTCACCCCCTGCACCTCAACCCCCAGCCCTGAGCCCCCCCAAACCCGGAGCCCCCTCTTGCACCCCCAACCCCAGAGCCTGCATCCCCAGCCAGAACCCTCACCCCCTCCCGCACCCCAAGCCCCTGCCCCAGCCCAGCGAAAGTGAGTGAGGGTGGGGGAGAGCAAGCCACTAAGGGAGGTAGAATGTAGTGAGCGGGGGTGGGGCCTTGGGGAAGAGGTGGCGCTAGGATGTTCGGTTTTGTGCCATTAGAAAGTTGGCAACCCTAATCTCTGGGTTTGAGAGCAGGGGCTCAAATTTTGGCAGGGGAGCCGCCCTGGTGTCAGTTAGGGTGACCAGATGTCCCGATTTTATAGGGACAGTCCCGATATTTGGGGCTTTTCCTTACATGGGTGCCTATTACCCCCCACCCTCTGTCCCGATTTTTCACACTTGATATCTGGTCACCCTAGTGTCGGTTGTCCTTTTTACTGTCCCTGTGGCAAGTCTCCCCAAATTTGGCGCAGTTATAAGCCTCTAAACAGTATCTGCTGAGCATGTGCTAACTAGATTCCATCTGCATTCAGTATGCTCTGTCCCCTTCTCATCTTCTATATGTGACTGGACGGGCTGTGCCATCGCCACAGTAACTGAGCATGCTCCATCTTCAGGCTGCAGAGAATGAGTAGGACTTTCCCTGCAATTGTTCCTCCTGGCTGGTGGGGTTGCCAGGCTGCTGGGCACCAAAACTGAGATCAGGATGAGCGTCTCCTTGCGCTCTCTGCTGGCACCTCAGCAATGTGGAGAAGAGGGAGGTGTTAATTCCATTCTCTATCTCCTAACTTTCAAGTGCTTGACTTTGCTTAGTATTCTTTTAATGTAGTGCTTTTTGATGCAATAGCTATGCAACAGTTGAAAACCTTCCAGTAGAGGTAATGCCATTGGAAAGCAGAACCTGGTGCAATCAGGGGGTGGAGATGGGGGTGGCTTATTTCAAAAGTAGGGAGGAAAGAGGAAAACAAGTGATGTCTCTGCTTTCTGAGCATTCCTCCCCTAAATGTCTCTGGATCTGCTGTGCTTTAAGAAGTGCTCAGGCGTGTAACCATCTAATCCTGAGTGACTCAATGCCTATCTGCTAGGCAGCCCCATGGCAATGTCAGTGAGTCAGTAACTTGGTCTCCATCACACTCCTGCAGGCTGTACACCACTGGGGTGTAAAAATCCACTTTTGCCACCAAGATGCTGCTGAATCTGAGATGACCTCATCCTGGATGTTAAAAGAAAAAGATCCAGTGTGATCAAGGCTTCGATGTGAAGCTGGAAAGGGTAGACCACTAGTTAGCTCCCTTGTTATCCTGTGAGAATTGATACTGAACTTGTGTGAATTTTGCACTCCTCACCAAGCTTGACATTCTAAAGCGCCTTCTGAAATTTTTGTTAATTTGTAAGTGATCTAGTCTAGAACATAGCCTGTTTCAGCATGTGGACTCGAAGAACACTCTAAATCTGAAATAGATGCCACCTCAAAACTTTGGTCACAACTTGCTTGTGCCAGAGTTCAGCTGACTCCTTTGAATAGGGGTATGATAACTTCTCTGACTTATCCTTTCCAGTATCACTAAAGATCAGGGTAGCAGGGGGAGGGAAAGGTGTTTTGGTCCAGCTGTGCCCATGATTCCAGTCCAGCTGGAGTTTTATGCTTAAATAATCAGCAATGAAATAGTTAGCAGTATTCATGGTGAACTTGGATGCTTAATGACAATCTAACATCCATTTAAAATTTCAGAGCTCCTGAATGCAGACACCTGTTCCCTATATACAGGTCCATAGTTATGCAGGGTGCTCTAAATAATAATGCTTGGGTCATTTTGTATCTGAGCTCTTGTGGCAGAATGCAGCTACAGGCTCAGCCTATCTTGGTTCATTGGGAAGTGATGGAATGGCATTCTGCTGCATGCTGTTCATGCTTCATTGTTGTGCAGCGCTTCGTGCCGAGTTGGCACAGCATCACAATGCTGTCATGTTTCTACCAACACACAGGGTAATAGAACCTAGGGAGCACTACAGCTGACTAGAAAGTAGGATTGTGCTAGAGCTGTTGGCATAAAAACAGTCCCCAGAATAAAATAGTAAATCAGTGCTCTATCTTTCCTAGGCTAGTCTGGGAACATTCATAATCTGTAACGCTGAGCAACTGTGAAATAATCCCATTATCTCTGAGGCACCAGGGATGTGCATCCACATGTAACTAAAGTTTTCCATGGTCACTGGCGTGACTTGAAATAGGTGAATTTTTTGCTTTCGAAGGATCGTTCAGATTCTTGCTCTGCCCTGGATTTCTTATTTGACTTATGATCCAAAAGCTGGAACTCAATGAAAAGACTCCCATTGATGTCAGTGAACTGTGGGTGAGGCCCTTACTCTCTCCATCTCAGTTCCCACTCTGTAATACTCCCCTAACTCACGGAGGTGTTGACCACGAATCCGTTAATGGGCACTCCCCCACTACAGAGTGAGTGCCATAGAACTACCTAAGACAGATAGATAGTGAAATGCCGAGTCGTTTTCACTTTCCAGTTCTCCAGCCCCAACATAATACTGGTGTATCTAGGCTTCCAAGCCTGCGGCTGAACAGTTAAAAAGCTGTAATCACCTTAGGTTTGTAAAATAATTCCCTTCCTCTCTGAACCAATGCTTTTGGACCTAACCTAGTTGATAGTGCCCCTAGAACGGAAGCCAATAGATCTATGTATGTCCAATGATGCAGTGCAATATAGTGTATTCCGCTTTGACACGGAACCTAAGCACTAGTGTGTGCTAGAAGAGCAAGGTAGGGGTGTGTATGTATGTGTGTGTGTGTGTGTGTATATGTCTATATAATGTGGAAGGTTTCATTTGTGAGCTGGGTGAGTGTCAAATCTTGCCTACAGCCCATTAGTAAAAACCTGCTTTTGTTCTCTTATTTTGAAACAGTGAAATGTGCTTTCGGAACTGCATCCGTTTCAGAATCAAAATACTTCTTGTTCTGCCTTCGCTGTCAGCGTAGGAAGAAATGCTCTGAGCAGTCACTCAGTAAACACTCCTGCGAGAGTGATTCTTGTGACGGATGCTCAGCTTTCCTGTAGCTTGTAACTTGGACAGTGGCTGTCACTAATTTTGGGATAGCTGCTTTCTATCCTGCCCAGCCCTTGAATTTGCATGACTGGTACTAACATTCAGAATGTGGCTAGAGTTCAGGAGTCAGCAACAGCAGGGGTATGGCTGAGGGGGAAGCTACAGTGCAAACGTTGAAGAGTAGTGCTTGTTACCTTGACAACAGCTCCATTAACATTAACAGGAATAATAGTGACAGTTTGAAATGTGTAGAGAGGAGAACGTGGGCGTCCTCATTGAACAGGTTTTAAAACTGAGCTAGCGCTGTCTCCCTGATCTCTGTGCCATAATACAGTGTGAATGTCTCGGTGGAACGTGTCCTCATAGGGTTCATGGGAATGCCCACATCTGACCTGCTGAAAGAGAGATGTGACAATGGTTGGAGTTCTACCTTTATTCCCTTCCCTTGCATTATAAAGGCTTTAAAGGGGTTTCAGGAAATACAATGCGTTTTTCCTCCTCCTCCTCCTCCTTTCAGCTATTCATATCATAATCTTTTGGTATTGCTGAGAAAGTGTTTATGTATTGCAGTAGCACAAGTGATGGGCCAGGGCCCCATTGTGCTAGGTGTTGTACAAGCACCGAACAAAACATCCCTGCCCCAAAGAGCTTATTCAATTGCAAGTGAAGGATTGGTAGCCCTAGAGATGAAAGGCCTCACTTTCTCCATGGGGTAGGGGCAGTTTCCACTCCACTCCTTTGCCAATCTGCCTTGCCCCTGGACATCCCCCATCTAAGGGTTTGTCTTGACTAGCATGTGGGGTGCTGTTTTAACTTTAGTTACTATGATTGTGGAGTGGCTAGAATAGCATTTACAGACTTTTGTCCCAGCTCTGGTTTGCCTTGGGCTCAGCCTAGGTTAACCCCCACAATGTTAACCTTGCATTTGTAATACCATTAACTGGTAGTCAGTTAGCGCCTGCTAAAACAGGTCCACAAACGATCCTGGGAAGGAGAGTGTCCAGGGTCCATGGCATATTTAAATCCTTAGTTTACAGCCTTCCAAATAGGGTATAAGAGGATATTTCTCATTCTCTGCTGGTGAGAAATAATGTGTAATTCAGGCATGCATATTAACTGGGTGTGAAGCCAGAGAGCTACAGTGATTCTGACTTGTGCATAATTTAAATGCTAAACTAATCACCTTTTAAAAAGTGAAGCAGTTAGCTTATTAATAGGTGCTAACTACACCTGCCTGGTTCTTTTGGTGAACTGTGCTGCCAAGAAACCAATTGTTATTTCTGGGCTCTCCTGGTTGAGGTGAGCTGTTTACTATCTTATTGAAAATGGACGTGGTTTGGCAGTGCTAGGCCTAGGCCACTGTAACAGGGGCCTCAGAGGTATAGCTGACTTTGCATGAATTTATTTTAAGGCTGTTAATTTCCAGTTCCAAAATGTCTGGTTTTGACAGACAGACACATAAGCTAGAGCCACCTTCTCTGAATAGTTTGCTAAGAGTTTGTGACTTGTGGGTGAATATTTTGTAAAATGTAAGTACAATGTGTAGTGTGCTATATTTATATGGTCATGTATGTTACAGATGCTATGTAAAATATCAATAGACAGCACCTGTGTCACACTTTGGGGACCCAATTCTCCTCTTGCTTATGCTAGTTTTTATTCCCCTGGGGGGTGTGAGCACCACGACTCCTGTTAGAGGACCATGTTGCTTGGGGATTTTTCATTCTTCCTACATGGGTATTTGCCTACTTCTGCAAACAAACAATGGGGGTCAAAATAAGGGTATCTTTCTCTGTTCTGATTGAGATGGAGATAAGACAAACCTCTGTTGTGATGTAGACCCCTATCCACAAGAGCCCAGACCGGGGTTCCTTCTCTTAATACATCTCCTATTTGCCTCTCAATCTCCTATATACCAAACATATAATGGAGCCCCCTTACCTATTTCTTCCAATCGCTAATGCTCTTACACCCCATGCTTTCCTCAATAGCACATGAGTGTTTTGTTGCGTAGTTGGACCCTGATTTTTCAGAAGTGACTTGTGGTTGTGGGTATTCATCCTGAGGTACATTTCAAAAGTCTCTAGCCAATACTTTCTAAAACTCAGGCTCCTGTCATGTGTCTCCAGTTGGGTAACCAAGCTCACTGGTCACATGAAAATCTTGGCCTTTAGACACCAAAGATCTGAAAAGTGGGATTATCCTTCTCACCCCCCCCCCCAAATTACCCTCCCCTCTTTGTATTTGGTGTTGTGTATTGCCCCCTACTTTACCCCTCAGCTACCAAACTACATCTGGTTTTACTTGCTTTATGTGCTGGTCTGATGAACCAACATTTTCAAACAGAAGTGTAGTATGAGTTAAGCTCATGTTATCTCTTTCTCTGAAAAGCACTAACTTTTGACCTCTGCTGTTAATAACCATTTTGCAATAAATGGCACATCTTTAGACAGGCTAAAAGCTACCTTTTGTGTACAGTAGGGAGCTGGAACTCCTAGGTGTAACCAACTCTGGTGTGAGTTAGACTACAGATTGTCCCAGGCTAACTAGAATTCAATTTACGACTGGTTGAAAGTTGTTACTACTGCCTGTTCAAGCATGTGAAGTGAATTTGAGGGGGTCCTGGTCCACTTCCTATGAAGCAAGCACAAAACCCACTCTGCACTCAGAGCATTAATTATTCCTCTTGTTAGTAGTCCTAGAAGAGAGGCCAAGGCGTAAAGTTGGTCATTGAGGAGAACTTTCCTCTTAATCCTGTATGGTGTATGTCTAGCTCACAGTCAATCCCCATTAGTAAAGCCACATCTGGGAAAGCTTGGCTAGTGGTTTTGTGCTCTACCTGTTCTGTGGTTAAGGATGATGGCTCAGTGTGATGCTATACTGAAAGATGGGAGAAAGTAGATTCCACAATGAGAAGGGGATGAGAGGCCCTTGATTGACCAGTGCTGTTTCCAAGTTCTACGTGCTCTCTAATTATGAAATGCAACCTAAAGCTGGTAGATTAGCACTACTCTACCTTTTCTTTGTAACTTTTGTTTGTATGGTTTTTCTTAAAGCCCTAGGTCCTGGTGTTGGGTGGCTTATGAAAGATAATACTTACTCCTGTTATCTTGTCCAGGCACCCCTGCACTCATAACCTCTCAATGTCCCTTCCACTCCTATGATTAGAGTATGTGCTGGGCCTGAAATAAAACAACTCCCAACACCCCCTATCTCCAGTCTTTCATGCCTGTGAAGAAGAGCTTGAAACACTAAAGAGCTAAACTTTTTGTGGGGGAGGGTAAATCACATGCTGATTTTGTTTGAAGAGGTGGGGTGGGCGATACTGCCTGTGTCTAAGGGTTCAGTGCCCTATCGTAGCGTGGTTATAGCTGGTTCCTGTGAAGCAGGGCCTGATGACAAAGGACCCTCTGCCTGAACAGCTGGCTATCGGCATTGCTTAATTACTACCTGCAGAAAGAGCGGGGGAGGGGAGAGGTGGAAGTAATCAATTTCTCATATAACGGCTGCTCGACCCAACTTGGCACCATTGAAACTACATTTCCCATCAGCCCCTGGGGCTGCCAAGTTAGAACGGCGTCACGTGATTACTGTTAGCGATGGAGAGGCTGCATACGGGTCCTACTCTTCCTTCCCCTCCCTTCCTCCCCCCGTAACGACCACAACAACCAGAAAGAAGGAAGCGCTAAGGCCTGGTGGACATCCGCCCGTGCTGGTTACAGAAGCACCGCCCCTGCGGCGAGCTGATTGGGCAGCGGTTGTAAGAACGGCCGTCTCATTGGTCAGTGGGAGTGAGGGGATGTCACAAAGGATAGGTAGGCGCGGCGGCGGCGCAGGGAGCGGGCGGCGGCGGCGCAGGCGGAGGGGGTGGCTCCCCCTCCCTGTCTGTCCCCTTCTCCCGGCGGCGGTGGCTCCTTCATGAGGGCGCCCAGGGCTGGCGGCAGGTTCCCGTGAGGAGCGGTGGGCGGGGCCTGGCGCTCGTCTCCCGCTGGCCCCCGCGCGGGCCCGGCGGTAGCGGCAGGTGAGACACCCCCCCCCACACACACACACACACCCCAGGACCCGCCCCCGGGGCCGCTCTCTTGGGGGGGCGGGGAGCTCGCTGCCGGAGCAGGGGCGCTGCGCAGGGCCCGGGACCGCCCGGCAGCGATCGCTGTCTTCTTTGTTTGTAGGCGCCTCTCGCTGCCTGGCCCAGCCCGCGGGCTCCTGCAGTCCCCACGGAGCCGGGCGGCGCGGGGCCCAGGAGACGATCTGCCCAGGCGCCCCTCAAGGCAGGATCTCGCCCTGCTCCAGGAGTCCGCTCGGGGTTCCGCGTGCGCGGAGCGAGCACCGCCCTCCTCAGCTGGGGCAGGGGTCAACACTGGCACCCGGGGGATTGGCGCTTCCTAGGCACGTGCTCGGTACACCTCTTGGCGGGGCTGTGAACCAGTCCCTCTTCCGAAGCTAAAGTTTTGTCTCCGGTGGTACTGCTAAATTAGCACTGTTCGTTACACTTTTCTTTCATCGCCTGGCTGTCTGCCTTGTGGGTTTTAACTAGCGTTTTATTTAATGATTCCTTGTGTTTAAAAGTCAACAGCGAGCGATTAGTTTGTTAAAGAGCGCATCCTGCCATTGCTAAAACTGTCCTTGTGTTCTCCGTAGGTGCAACATTTGAAACATGAACAGCAATACGCGTTACCAGTTTTCAAAGCTGGAACACAGTTGTCTGCGACGTTTCCAAACTAACCTTTACACAAGGAATTTGTAAATCCTTTGTAATGGCCAACAAGAAAGAACCTCCTTTCTTCAATGATGATAACGTGGGACCGTTTCACTACAAACTTCCTTTTTATGAAACTATGGAGCTCTTCATTGAGACACTTACAGGAACGTGCTTTGAGCTGCGAGTGGCTCCCTTTGAAACAGTGATTTCTGTGAAAGCTAAAATTCAAAGATTAGAAGGTACCTGTCTCTCTCCTTTATAAAGTCAGCACATTGTATATCATTTTAAAGGAAAAGTCAACTTGCAAATGACCCTTAATTATAATTGTGCTGAAGATCAAGCTAGGGAATTAATGTAAGTGGGTGATGCTGTCCATAAATTAATTTGTAGCTAATGGTTTAGTAACCTCTGGTTTAAAGAGACTTCTGACATTTCCTGTAATTTCTTCCTCCTTGTTTTTGTACATCCTGCTAAGGTATTATAAGGGCACAGTTTATCACTAGTAAAACTTTAACAATTTATCCTTTTTTGGAGATAATTCTCTGACACAGTGAATAATATCTTAGACACAACTTTTTGGTTCACATACTAGAGTTTTAAAGCATTGGAGTTTTAATGTGAAGAAGCTGCTGATTTGTCTTGCCTATAGTTCACTGGCTGTTCCTAGGTATAGTCAGGAGGTGGACTCTGCTTTTTCTTAAAGTGACAAAGTTGCTGCATGTGTTGAAATTAAAACACCTTTGATGCTGATCTTATTCTACAGTATGTAAAAACTTTATTCAGTGAATGGGGACTTACTGTTAACTATTAGATCTAAAGCACCATGTGAAGTACGGCCCCATTCCCAGGAGGCCTAACTCTAAGGATTAAATCTACCTCCATGAAACTTTGCACTGGTGCAACTAAATCAGTGGCTTTGCACAAGTATACAGAAGGATTTGCACCAGTACCAAAGTCAGCTGTGCTGCTCTAAGCCCCATTTTATGCCAGTTTAGTATGTCTACATTAAGAGTTTTTACCAGTTTAACTACACCAATGGAGTTATACAGATATGAAGTCTAATTAAGGCCCTATCTACATGAAGGAAATTCACAAATTCTTTAACATCTTGTGGAGGCTGTGGGGATACGGGTTGCATGATGAGTGGAGGGAGAGGTTCTTATGAGGTTGGTTTTTTTTCCCCATCATGGCTGAGTATGGTGGTAGAATGCTAGCCATATCAAGCGAGTTAAAGGATTTGGGGGACAGGAGTCAGTTGCTTAATGCACAGGAGCAGGAGAGCTGCTCCAAGAAGAGGAGGAAAAGGGGCGGCAGTATGTAAGGAAAAATTCTGGAGCTGTAAGTGGAAGAAGGAAATAGCATATTAAGGTGAGCAGAGCTGGTGGTGGTAGGGAGAAAGAAGAGTAAGGAAAATGGAAATCTGTAGAAGTCCTTGAATGTGGTGAGGAAGAAGAACTTGAATTTCCTGCAGAAAAAATCTGGAGGCTAGCGAATAGGCATATTACGCTAGACATATCTAACTTGTGGGAAGATCACAATGAGAATTTGATTATCACTAAAGGTTGTGTTATAGTTACAAATAGTGCCACTTACTAGAACCTTATGATTTACGAGTTGCATTTCTCAGAGTGGGAAAGTGGTAAACTGCTTGACATTCCTGAATAATGGGTCTGATTGTATAGGCTTTAAATTACTGATAAATATACTCCACAAAAATGTGGAAGACACAGAAGTCCACCAATGCTCATCTCTGAAAATCACTTGTGTGGCTTAGTGTTCCAGAGTGGGGCTAAAAGATCCCAAGATCCCCCCCCAATGTGCTGTGTAGGGGCAGATAGGCAATTTTTCCTGACTTGCAGTTGATCAGCTTGTACATGTAAATAGAATGCCATGGTGAAACATCCCATCTTACACTGTAAATGTAAGTTACAGGCAAGTAATTACCCCCATACTATTGTGTAGGTCAGGATCTCTGAGAAGGAAATACAGAATCTGGGATTTCTGTGAGGGAAATCCAGAATGACGTTAACAGTTCCCTTACAAGATTTGCACTCAACAATGGTCAACTATAACAAATGCTGCTAGCAGAATTAAAAACTAGTAAAGAGAACTATTCTTTTGTCCGTTGCTGTATTATCAAGAGACACCAGTGCATTGTCTGCGCTGTAACCAGGCCTGAAAACAGACAGATGGGGACCAAGTAAATATGAATATTTCAAATACTGCCAAAGCCACTTTCCTACTCCCTATTTCATAATCTGACCTTCTTGGGCAGGTTTAGGGACGTGGAAATAGTTGATGTCTGCTTTAAGAAAGCTGGATATCTCACCGAGAACAGCCCCAACACCTCTCTGCTGATTTTACCTGGTATGAAGAGCACAGGTAAACTTTGATAACAGGTAAGAGCCCAAAGTTCCTCTAGCACATCTAAACCCTCAGTCTGTGTGTAACTGCTTGAAACTCAACCAGAGCTGATGTGGTGATCATGCCTTTCAGCCGCAGGTCTGTTCCCATGCATGCAGTCTGTCCCATGCAAATCACAGCAAACTTGTAAGCAAAGATTCAAACTTGTCCTAGCAAATTACACTTGATTATCTTCAAGGCAGTGACAACCTGGATTCTTGCTTCACCCAGAACAGTTCAATTGAATGAGACTTTGGAGATGCTGTAGTGAAAGAGAGAGCCTCATTTGTCTCTGATAGCAATGGCATAAGAATTTAAATGCTGTCCTAGTCAGTCTTCCTCAGAATAGGACTACTGTCAGCAACAACCTCCACCTCATCAGTTTCGCTTCCTGCAGGAATCGTATATTAAGGTAGAATGCTAGGGTAGTTAAAAAACAGCATATTGATTGATCATGGATGTGACAATAAATCACTCTGTAGATCTAGATCAGACTAACGCAAGCAAAGTGATTATAAAGTGGTAAGATTTTGGACTGCAATACAATGAAATTGTAAATATGAATTCTTTTACTAAAAACATACTGAGGAGACTGGAATAATTGGTTCTCTTCTGTTGCTGTTGGACTGAGAGTGATCCCTACCCAAGTCTCTCCAATGGCCCCGCAAGTGAACCTTTTACATTTGTAAAGTCACCCCTCAGCCCATAGTTGTCTTTCCTTAAGGCAAAATACGGAACATTTTATAAAAGGTAGAACCAAAAAAGAGAAAAAGTGTTCTTTTTAGAAATATGTTTCCTCCAGTTCTCTTCATATTCTGTATCACAAGTGCATTACGTGTAAACAGCATCAGTCTTATTTCTTACCACTTAAAGTCATAATCAACTGGTAGTTACTTTTACAGCAACCTATTGTGATGTCACAGAATTTATTTCAGTTGAAAAGCAAGCAGTGGGAATGGATTGAACTGTGCAGCTTACTCTGATTTCTTGCAGAGGCAAGCTCCACCACTGCAAATAGTGGGACTGCCTACGCTGGGGTTTATATCAGCTGTAGAAAGTAGTTCTGGCTGCTGGAATCTTGTCTACTCCTCTTGCTGTAAGAAGGTTTAAAACTGGCTTGCATTTTTTGGAAACATTTCCCCAGTGTAGATAGGGTCTCCTAGGCAAAGCAAAGATTGCTTTACCAACTCAACATCTTCAGTCAGGGACAGTAAATGTTAAAAAGTCAATTAATATCCTACAAGGACTTCTTCCAGCAGATAGTCATGCCTGGGGAAGGGTTTTGCAAATATATGATGAAAGTTCCAGTTGTATAGATTGACCTTCAGATGAATATTTGGGGTGATAAAATGCAAGGTGGAATAAAAAAAGGGAACAGACTATTTAGTTACAATACTAAATACAAACCTGTTTCCTGATCCACATGTTGTGGGGTGGAGGAGATGTTTCTGGCATCTTAAAGCAGGTACACTAAGGAAACCTGGAAGATGTAGTGAGACAGAATGGGATTGAACTTCAAGGGCTGTGTCTGACAGGCTGGCTCCAAGAGGGGAGAAAATGATAGTGTTCTGTATAGCAATGTAAATTATGCCTTTGAGGGCAGAGAGGCGGGGAGAGGACCTGGATTGCTCCCCTGGCTCTTGCAGAGCAGGTTGTCACTTGGAGTGGCAGTAGATGTTTGGAGAGAGGTAAGACCTGAATTTGCTATCACCCCCTCCCCTGAGCTCCAGTTGGCCAGCTGAGCTGATGCAACCTTGAGATATAGCTGAGCCCTACTTGCTCGGAACTGATTAGAACTGCCCAGTAGCAGGGCCACATGCTTCATAGGATGAGGAGGCTCTGTGTGATCCTCATGATCATTGCCAGCTTTATATTCCAAGTCTGTATGCAGATGTCTCATAGAAGGTAAACTACAATCCTGCAAAAGAACACCTAATGCAGCTTTCCTTGTATATGAACCTACAGAAACGGATACTACTTTATTTGCATTTTAAATGTAGGAATTGTAGGAAACAGCATAAAAGTGAGTGTGTCTATGCTTCCGTTATTGCAGACAGTAAAATTATTTTTTTTTCAGCATCCCCCACCAAAAAAAAGTACTGTCACCTTAAGAAGAATGAAAAAAATGTCTGATTCCGTGGGATTCAAGTTAGGTCATTTTGTCGCAAAAGAACATTTTGTAACAAATGATCTATTAGTTTATCAAAGTAATTGGAAATCACCCCTTCAAGGCAGACACAACCATGACAAATTCAGCCAATAAAGACTGTGTAACCAGAACTGTTAAGTTGAAAACCATTTTACTATAGAAGACTCACTGGTTTTTGCCAACTTGCTTTTGCTCATGCTGCAGACTTTAAATATGACCAATTATTAAATAGCCAGCTGAAGAAAAGGCATGTGTTGCTCTATCATGTGAAGGTTTCTCCTTCATATGTGACTTTGTCAGATTTCAAATGGGCACAGCACTACTGTCATTTCATGCCTTTTTTTCTGGCTGAAGTAAAGATATGTTGGCAGCTTCTAATGTTGAAGGGATAAAAGCGACCCCTCCCATAACCTCATGGGGACATTTCCTGTAGTTCATAATTTATTTTTTAAAAAATTGACAGTTGCTCCAAAATGTGAGCTCTGCTTCAGAATTGTTCAGTAGGCCCTGTAGCAACAGTGAACAGATACCGACTGGCTCTTTTGTGCCCTGTTCATGCTCTGTTGTGTTCTCAACTCTTGCTAGGTGTGTTGACTGCAGTGTTATGATTTTGAGAGCTTGATTCTATTCTCATATGTGCATCAAACATAATTGATGACTAAATTCCAATTTGAGGGCCAAAGCCTTTCCTCAGATATACTTGTGCAGCCTCAGTGTGCAAGGGTTGTAAATCAATGGGCCAAATTCTTCCCTCGCAGTTTATCTTGGTGATGCAGTAATCAGTAGTCAGCTTGACTTTCAGTTTGCTGGTGAGTTTACAGGGGTGGCAGCTAGAAAAAAAACATCTTGTTGATATCCAGAATCATTGACATGATATATGGAACCCTTTCTGTCATTTTATCACGCTGTGACATCTCTGCTCAACCCAGTTTTACTAGTATTTGTGTCTTGCTCTGATCTGTTGTTACTGTTCCAAACCATTGTGCTGTATCATAATATTTTGCAGCTTATATTTTTCAAAATACTAGGCAGATCTTACAAGGCATTTGGTTATCAACATTAATCATTCTTCCTGCTCTTAAACAATATAGTGTTAAAATTACACATACCTGGGCAAGATCACTTCAAAAACAAAGTTATGGAAGTTGTATCTTGCTGCAGTTTATCACAGACGTTGTACAGTGTTCCATAATGAGATCTGTGGAGGTGGTGAGTTTGGGGTCATAACTGAATATCATACATATTTGATGCCAGTTGTATCCTCGGTCACTTACTGTGTCTTTCAGTTGACGTAGTGTACTCTAGGTTATCAAGCAAACATTACAAAGAACTCATATTGTGTATTACACTATTCTGTACCCTCACTTTTGAGTATTGGAATATACAAGTAAATAGAGTATTGAGCATACAGACATTAGAATTACCAGGAGTAATTTGGTGTATTTAGTATCTGTTGTTTTACTGAAACTGCGTATAAATGGTTCTTATGAACTATAAAATATTTGAGCCTTTTATCACCAAAAAAGCAAAATTGCTCTTCACTGTTAAATGCAGGAGTTGTATTTTTCTGTTATCCTTCATACTAGGTATTCAAAGGTCAATAGAAACTAACTTATGATCTGCTTCAAATATTTGAAATGTTAGGATTAAGCTATTAAGAACAAACGTTATGTGAGCAACAACATAATGTAAAGTGTTTTGTTCGGTGATATTATTGTAGGCCAAAAATATATAGTAAGGAAAAGATCCGTTTCTCACAAATTGCCTGTACCTGGCAAACGTGCTACTTTTTGTCAGCTTCTTATGAACACTGTGCTTCTATCTGTTTAAATTGCAAAATACCCTATTATATATAAAGAGAGCTAATCATTAGAAAGTTCATGTTACTGGTCACTTAGGAACTTCTCATTAATCCAGATCTACAAAGATTGAGAACACTTATATACAGTAACCCTCCGTTATTCCTCTTTGTGGTCATAGTGATTCTGACCCACATCTGCCTTCATTGACAAACATGCACACTCATCGTGTTCCTATGGCTGAAACTGAGGGCTGAATTTGACTATGAAGCAGGATGAATTAAAATAATCAATTTAAAAAATCATTTTTACTCATTTACATGCTGCTAGTTCTTTATTTCCCATTCTGTAGTCTTAAATTGCTAAAAAGTGAATGTTTTGTAGCTTCCTAATTGCAAGTAGAATTTCAGATTTTACTATTTTTTCCTATTAAAAAGTTTCACACTTAAAATATTGCTGTATGCTGACAAAGACCAAGTCCATGGCCCCATTAACAGCCTGACCATCATAAACTCAGACACCATATTGATAAGTAAATAGACCATGCTGTATTGGTAATCAGTATCACCTTCCTATACAGTATATTGAACTGCCTCAAGTGAAGAAAGCTGAAATGTTTCACCAGCCCATATATAGTCTTCCATCCGGATTTTCAGTTTGAAGTCCATGACCCTTGTGTTTCTACGTCTTAGATGTTTCTGAAAATTCCACCCATAGGCCCCAGCCTCAGCCTGATTTAAATCACTCGATCCTGCCAAGGAGTAGTTACATCTCAGTTGTATGCAAGAACAGCATCCTCTTCCATATTTCTTCTGTCACAACACAACTCAATTTTCAGTGTTTCAGAGGATGAAGGGACGTGTACATACTACAATGTAATTTTAATGTTTGGCTATGAAGAGCCATTTGGATAAACATCATAAATTCTTATCTGAATGTATTCATAAGGCCAAGTAACCCTTTCTCAGTGTGTTAATTGTCCTATGGAGGAATCTTACTAGTGCCAGGAGGAGCGCAAACCATAAAATGGGTTTGATTTTTTTTACGTTTCCACCTTACTAGGCCACTAGGAAAAGAATATGTATAGGAGCAACAGAGATGCAAAAACTAAGGATTCTCCACTGCTGTGTTTTGGGAGGTATTTGCATGATTTAGAGAGTGCTAGCTTTTTGCGTCCAGTGCCATGACCCTTGTGCCTCAGTGTGAAGATTAGTGTTTCCACTGCTCCTGCAGGCAGGCAGTATGTGGTTTCCATATAGTTTCATTCTACTTACTATATTTGTAGAATGTTTTTAATGAAGTCTTAGAATGTACTGTACTTTGTGTGGGTCATTTGGACAGAATTGCTTCCACCTGACACTTTGTTAATTTTCAAAGGCCCAGCAGACGGATCAACATGCTAACTGTGATTTGTGCCTTTGGCTATCTACCTTTCAATCTTAAATAACTTGCCGATTACAAATATTTTTCCTTTCAAACTTGTCTGGTTGTGAGTTTACCCAAGAAATCAAGACTGGAAACTGTCACTCTCCTTTTAGGAAGGTATAAAGGGTCATTACTGAACTCTGTACAGTTTGCTTTAAATGGGTGTCAAACTATAAATGAGTTGTCCATACACATGGAGGGAAAACAAAGTTAGCCAGCAAGTGAAACATATGACTTCCTGTAATTTCCAGTGCAAAACACAGACCTCATGTACACTGCTGCTTCTCAGCACTCAACCCTGTTTCCTTTTAATAATACCCTGTCATGTCAGATTTGTCCTAAAATGTTGGTGTGGTTTAATAACAAGCTTTATCAGACATAAGACTAGTAAAGTGTTTCTGTAATTTAAAAAACAGACCTGTGAGTGTTTGCAGTGCAAAATTTGCACAGCCGTGGATCCTGCACCGGGATCTGAAACTTCAGATTTAGCAGACACAGAAGTAAAAACACTATTAACTGGTGAAGCCTGGTCTAACTAGGGCTGCCATGGGTGGGCAATCTTTATCTAAAACACTGAAGTGTAGCCATTGGCTATTATCCAAGGTAAGGGATGATCTGACAGACAAGTTTCTGTATCCGTAACTGGTCAGAGTCAGAAGCCTTATTCTAACTTGCTGCCAAGGCTCAAAGACCTTGTCTACACTGGTGGCAGCTTGAAGGATACATGCTGCTACACACAGCAGTGAAGGGCAGGCTGTGTCCACGCTGTGGCATGTTGCTATACAAGGCAGTGAATGCCTCTGGCAGGTGGGAGGCAGTTGGGAAAGGCTTGAGCAGCAGGGACCCCACTGCTTTTCCCTGCCACTGGAGTCTCACTGTGGTGGGGAAAGGCTCTGCTGGCAAGGAGGCAGCAGGATACTACACTGCTAAAAGTGAAGATGTGGGAGGCACTGTGCTTGGGTGTGTAGAAAGCCATATAGTGTGTGTACCCTAGGGTTCTGGCATGTCTGTACTCACCTAAGCAATACCTCACTGGCTACACAGCTAGTAAGGGTGTAAGCAGCAGGACATTCAGTGTCTGCACACTGCCATAAGTATAGATTTACTCAAAGTGTGTGCACAAGATTCAGGGGGTAGGAACTGGATGACTGAAATACCACAGAAGCATTTGGGAAGCCATTGAGTAAGGCCACATTTGCTGTAGCTTAAGCTGTGCTAGTATGGGTGTGCCTTCCTGAGTTGCAGTGCACCTCAACTTGCAGTGTAGACAAACCCTAACTATGGGTGGTAGCTCTTTAGTCTAAGTTATAGTCCTCGCAATGTATTTAAATGCGTGCCTAATGTCTGGCAAGTGGTGTGGCTGGAAAACTCAACCAGTTTTTAGTCTCTCTGAAGAAGATTCTACAGTGATTTTATACTAATTGACTGACTTTTAATGTTGTCTTTTTGAAGGTATTCCTGTCTCTCAGCAGCACTTAATTTGGAATAATGTGGAGTTGGAGGATGACTATTGCTTGAATGATTATAAGTGAGTATAAGATAAAACTAAAACTAACTGTTCCAAATAGAACTATTACTATTGAAAACTGAGAGTACTACAGAACTTCACCTTTTTTGTTGACTATTTGCAGCATTTCAGAAGGTTGCACTTTGAAGCTGGTACTGGCTATGCGAGGTGGGCCTATTAACACTAGAAGAGGTAGGTACAAGTTTGTTTGTGTTGGTTTCATGTGATGAATCAAGACAATCTAATAATGACTCTTACACAAATGCTCATAACTGTAGACCATTGTATTTTAGTCAAGCTTTTTGGCTGAATGGACTTTGATTGTAAAGGAATTGAAAGATTTTTGAGGAATATATAAGGGTCTCTTCACCCATCTTTCATTTGTAATATTTTGTGTTTTTAAAAGCCATTAGCCCAAACCCATTAGCCTAAAGGAAACTCTTGATGTGAAGTTGGATTAGACTTTGAAAAGTGAATATTGCAATAAAACTATTGACTTGGCTGCCTCACACATCCTGAACTGCATGTCTTACAGTATAAATTTAATGATACAATAAAGTATTAATCTATAAATTTAACTGGAAAAGTTGGGATAGATAATATGTACACGTTATGGTGGGATTTCCAAAGGAGACTTTTATGGAGTTGGATGCCAACTGAAATCCCCAAATTCCTAACTAACATTGAAAAATCTCTGCTATCATGGCTAAGTTCCCATTCTGTTGGAATGGTTAAATTCTGCATGTCCTAATTGTGTAACGTGAAATGTGAAAATATATTATGCGTTGGTAAAGGGACACATCTTAAAAATCATGCTTGCCTAAAAATGTATCTTCTGGTGTTTTATAACACTAAGATTATTATTAGCAAAGTTATTAGATTATTACTTTTACTTTTTTTCATTTAGCACACTTGTGCATAGTCTGTCGAACTTGGACATGGGTGCTACATGTTACTAACTCACTTTATAAAACTGGCTATATTTCAAGTCAGTATGCCTTAAAAAAAAAAAAAAAAAAAAAGAGTAGTATCAGGAATCCAGAGCTATTTGGAGTGTAGACATTATGGGAGCCTTTGCTTCAATACATGCCATTGTGTTTTGAGATCACATTAGCTTCCCTATGGAGAGGTTTGTTTTTTCAGAGCCCTGAGATTTGATTGTTTCTATTATCTTCATTGCTTACTTCAGTGGCAGTTCTTCCTCAGCCCGACATAAGTTAACTCTTTGTTTTATTATCCATTTTTCAGGCTGAGTTACATTAGCACAGAACTCTAGAGGAGTCGTCCTAATGAGGTCCATCCTTACCTAATAATCTGAAGTTCTGTAGTGCGTCCCTAGTCATGAAGGAAAGAGTAGGGCAGTAATTTTGGCAACACATGGTCTTGCCAGCTTCTGCATTTCACATGACCCAACACATCATTTGTTTGCATGTAAACTATTCTCAATTTTTAATAGTCTAGCGAAAAGGGAAGCAAAAAGGAGGATATAAAGTTTAATTGCTGAAAATGCAGAATGGGTTTTGAGAAGGGCAGCAAAGTAGAGCTACTGACTTCAAATAGTGTCATGAATGGACTGCACTTTAAATGCTGATGAAAATACGTGCACAGGACTGCCTCTATACTGATTCTGAACTAGAAATGTGATAGACTGATTCAGGGGTCGGCACCACCATGTTGTGCAACCGACATTTGACAAAATTACTGTACTTGGTGTTGGACATGGGGAAGGGGGTTTTATGTCATTCACTCATGCAATTTTTTGAAAATTTAACATGGACCTCAGAATTTTTACCACGGACATGTTGCTGATCCCTGGACTGATTTGTTTTTGCTTTTTAATTTTCAAACTTTCTGAACCTAGCATAGTTGGACAATGCAATTTTTAGGTGACTCTCATCCAAAGAGATGACAGCTGGGGTTCAAGGTTGGAAAACAGTTCATGCTCACAAAGCATATATACAAGGACACCCAGATCTTTTTGCAAACGCCCCCTTCAGCAATATTCTGAAATAGCTTGGAGGTCGAAGAGCATTGCAGTTTGAGCATGAGAATTATCACACCAAACATTCTCTTATGACTTCAGAATCTCCGTGCCCTGTGAATGGCAGCTCTTAAACTGCAGCAGGGTTACCCAAGCATGTCATGCTGACGCCTCTTTTGCTTATTACTACATACAGATGGGGCCGCAGCCTAGCCTGGGATAGGTAAAGCATTGTTATGTGATAAAAACCCACAGAGGCATGAAAGCGGAAAGTGAGGAAATCCCTTTGCTATTTTCACTTGTAAAGCACACTGTAGAAGACAACTTTACACATCTTGTAGGGGATTCACATCTAATCAGGCTTAAATGAGTTCAACTTTCAAAGGCAATTAAAAATAATCTGCCTGACAGAGCTTTCATATAATGAAACCTCAGTTACAATGTCACTGTAAGTACAATCTACCATACATAACTGTAAAAATGCCTTGTTTTACAAAACTCTGCTCTAGTCTTTTCACTGCAGGCTTGTAGGTTGAGTTATTTTCATAGGAGAATTACATTAGTCTTTATTTCTAAAGGTGCTCCTTGCTCTAATCATACTCTGGCAAAGCTGAAGGTAGAATGGGTCGCACCCTTCTAAATAAACTGTAAAGCAGTTTGTTGTAAATTTCAGTCACTTAACAGGCTTCTAGGATTCCTCAAAAACTAATCTCTTTGCCAGAAAAAGCATTCAGCTCAATATACTTAAAACATAGTGAGCACTGTTGGGATTATTTTCTCTAATTCAGATTAGAGTAATCAAATCTAACCTCACTTTTCCTCATTTTAGAATAGTAAAATTAATCAAGGTTTAAAACCCCAAAGTGGGTCTGATTTCATTGGTTTTTGTATCCTCTGCTCACTTTCAAATGAGATTTAAATATTTTAGGGGGAAGTTTATATTTAAGGTTTTCTTATCAGTCTCTCTAGGTATTGGTTCTAATTAATTTATTTTACTTATAAATCTAGTTAGTAGAATTCTCCACCCTTAACTAGCTAACTTTTTTTTCTCCTCTGTCTTTCTATCCCATCCTTGGACATCTGAAGGCCCCTCTGTGTTTGGTCTGCCATTCCCTTTTGTGTCGTGCTCCACATCTCCTATGAAAGTACGGCAGTGCTGGGGGAAAAGGTGTGCTTTCTGTCCAAAGCCACCATTGTGTGCGGGACTTCTCTCTTCTTCTGTTGTAGGCAGTTAGGAAGAGGCAGCGTCTGATGCCAGATCTTCAGTAACTAAGCAGGATCTCATGGTCTGCTCATTTATCTCATTCCACGCTTTCCCATATGTGGAATTCTGCTTGGAGCTGCTGCTGGTGATGTGGGGTCTGCTTCAATAAGAGGAGTCAACAAAGGGAGGGGCTAGTAATGGAAAGGGGAGGAGAGCCAGACAGATGAATAGGGGATAATAACAAACACCTTCATTTTAGGTTGCGCTTTGTACCATTCTGGTCAACTGTTTCTGGCACCTGAGCTTTAAAAATAATCCTACCTCAAAGCTGTCCCCAAGTGTTTGGGGGGGAGAGGATAGCTCAGTGGTTTGAGCATTGGCCTGCTAAACCCAGGGTTGTGAGTTCAATACTTGAGGGGGCCACTTAGGGATCTGGGGCAAAATCAGTACTTGGTCCTGCTAGTGAAGGCAGGGGGCTGGACTCGATGACCTTTCAGGGTCTCTTCCAGTTCTATGAGATAGGTATATCTCCATATATTATTATTATTTATTTTATTATTATAATGCACACAATGATGTGGTCAAAGCATTCATGCCATAGCTTTCCTAAATGTTGTAGCAGGTGCTACTGGACTTCCTGTGACTATAATTTCCTTTTAAAAGATCAGTGAGTGACTGAAAGGTAGCTGTGATGTGGATTTTAATGTCTCTGACAGGAGGAATGTAGGTGCTTGTGAAGCTGGGTGATAAAACCCTGTCTCAGGTAGCTAGAGGCTCATAGCTGTCAGCATTTAGACATGTCAACTCGGGGAGGCTCCATTGGTTCCTCTGGGCTAACTGCCAGCAGTCACTGAAGTCCCCTAGAGAGTGGAGATATAAACATAGCAGGGAGAGGTGTGGGAACTTGAGCTAGGTACTAGAGTGCTTCAGACTCTTGAATGCACTCCCACAAATGACTTGGAACCACAGGGAGTTCAAACTACATCTATGCAGGTGTTTTATGTTTGAGTGCTGGCTGAAAAAACTCATTTTAGGTTGAACAGTTCAAGTTGTGCAGATTACTGTTTTCTTCCTGAAGACTGTTCCATCAGTGACATTTTCAGACCATCACTGTAGATTTCTTAAACACAGTATGCAGGTTGAGGTGTTCTACCTCAGCCTCTTTGAGGGATTAGACTTCAAAGTTGAAATAGACTGTTTTTCATTCTGTTTTCTCCTATAGTTCCTGTGGAAGACCCTATTAGGGAAATGGCTGAATACATGGACCCCAGTCGAGATGAGGTCTGGGAGAAGGGGCCATCCAACAAACAGGTTACCTTCTTGGTGTACCGGGAAGGAGATCAGTTGAATTTCTTCCGTGTTGTAGACAGGGGGGATGGCACTTTAACACCATTATCTGAATCTTTAAGGTAAAAAGTGGGTTTTGATGTCTGGTTTCAGAGGGGGGAAAGCTGTACGACTTTTCAGCTGTTATTCCTTAACTTGTGTCCAAAGAATATTTAGACTGCCACAAGCATTACTATTACTGATCAAATTTGCAGATGACACAAAGCTTGGGGGGGGTAGGGGGGGAGTTGCAGACACTTTGGAGAATAGAGCTAAAATTCAAAGGGATCTTGATAAATTGGAGAACTGAGCTGTAGACAACAAATTAAAATTAAACAAAGGCAAGGTGCTACACTTTGGGAATTAAAACCAAATGCATAAACGCTGAATGGAGGATAACTGGCTTGGCAGCAGCACTGCAGAGAAGGATCTGGGAGTTGTGGTGGATCACAACTTCAACATGAGTCAGCAGTGTGAGTGGCAAAAAAAGCAAATGCGGTTTTGGGATGCATTAACAGAGGCATAGCTTGCAAGTCACAGGAGGTGACAGTACCGCTCTACTCGGCACTGGTTAGGCCTCAGCTGGAGTACTGTGTCCAATTTTGGTCACCAGTGTATAGAAAGGACATAAAGAAGCTGGAAAGGATCCAGACACAAGCATCAAAGACGATCAAATGGATGGAATGCAAACCATGTGAGCGAAGATTGAAGGAACTGGGTATGTTCAGTTTGGAAAAGAGGAGACTAAGGGGGGACGTGATAGCAGTCTTCAGATATTTGAAAGGCTGTCATAAAAAGATGGAGAAATGTTGTTTTCTCTTGTCACGGGGGCAGGACAAGAGGCAATGGGTTCAAACTACAGCATAGCAGATTTAAGTTAAATCCCAATCCCAGGAAAAGCTTCCTAACTGTAAGAAGACAATGGATCAGACTGCCTAGGAAGGTTGTTGAAGCTCCTTCACTGGAGGTTTTCAAAAGGATGTTGGATAGCTGTCTGTCTTGCATTGTTTAGACACGATGAATCCTGCGTCTTGGCAGGGGATAAGACTAGATAACCCTTCTGGTCCCGTGTAACTATGGTTCTATGATTAGTATTTAAATATATAAAATATAACAGTGTTTAAGTTGGATGTCCTAACTAAGCAGCAAGACTGCAGAGGATGTAGTAATGCTGACTGATATTCTCTCTTTCTCAATACAAAGTGAAACAAAGCTGACTTGGCCTCCCAGAGCAATCCAGAATTTCCATCTCTGTTGAGAGCAAACTTGGAAACAGATACAAAAGAAATGTTGCTTCAGTACTTTTTCCCCTCTATATAAAGTTGCATGTGTAGTTTTATAAACATTTGCTCCTCTCACAGCCCAAACTTTTTTTCTTTACCTATCCTGCAGTGAAGTCATAGTCATGTATAGAAGTCAGATTGGCAACTGGAAGTGGTAGGGTCCTACCCAAGTTTTGCCTTCAGTTCCCAAGCAGCTGGATTTTTTTGCTGAAATGATCAGTATTGAAATAGTACTGTTGACAGCTACAGTCGGGCTTTGTTTAGCTGAACGCTGTTGAGGCATCAGGTCCATCACAGGTGGCCAGCTGTGATAGAACTTAGGGACCATCAGCACCAAAGCTACAAGTCTCTATCACCTTAACTGGAAAATTAACTTTATTAGCTGACATTCAGTAGTAGGCTGCTACCAGTGCAGAGGCCAGCAACTTGAGACATGATGACATGCATTAAGCCAGTGTAATACATAATGACAAAATCTTAATTTTTGTTCAGACTTAATAGTATCAGAGAATTTAGGAATCTGTTAGTAAAACATTTCTAATTCTTTAAAATCTTCTGGTAGCTGAGTTAAAAGTTCAGCTGCCTGTTCTGCTTCCATTTGTGCTTGCATGTCGGTTGGCAAAATCAAGGGTGGTTCTTCAAGTGCTTGCTCACGTCCATTCCATTGTAGGTGTGTGTGCTCGCCATATGCACTGGTGCCAGAAGTTTTTCCTTCAGTGGTAGCCGTAGGGCACCGGCTCTGGCACCCTCTGGACTGGCGCGCATATGCGCTGGTATAAGGGATGCCACTGGCTCCTCCCTCCCTCCCTCAGTTCCTTACCACCAGTGACAGTGCTTCAGCAAGATTTCCTAATTTGTTGTATATAATTTTTCAAAGTTGCATAGTTAATAGTTCCCTTAGTGTTAAATTAGAAATAGTTAATTAGTCCCGTATGGGACTCAGCCTAGGGACAGGCATGCCACGGTCTCTGGGCTTCAGACCTCGTGAAAGTTGCAAAAACCCCATGCCAGTCAATGATTCCCATAGAAGCTGCCTGAAATGTTTGGGGGAAACCCCCCTGAGCGACAAGGGTTGGATTTGCATGAACTTTAGGCCGCTGACCAAAAAGGAGCGGAACATTCGTATTCGAGCGCTCCTTATGGAGTCAGCCCTCGCACCGGCCTCGAAGCCGACGAGATCGGATTCTGCTCCAAGCACTGTGGCCTAAATGTGGAGTGTGCCTCTGGCAGCGACCGGCGCCGATCGCCGTCCCCGGTACTGGCTAAAAAGCAAAGGAAGGCCGGGAGGGGGCATTCTTCTGGGTCCCATGAAGGGAAGGAGAGAGTCAGAGGAGCAGACCCCGCATGGGGTAGCTCTTCGTCTCCGGATGGTGGCCGGGCTCCGATTCCCGCTGAGCTGTCGAGCCTGCTTCAAGACCCATCCCGGAGGCCTTTCAGGCAGCTAAGGACATACTGTCCCTTCCGGTGTCACCCACGCCGGCTGCTGAGATGCCCTGTTCAAGGAGTAAACCCGCCTTCGGACCTTTCCAATGGACTCCATCAGTGCGGCACTGCTCCTTGCCTCAGGGGGTGCCCCGTCAGCCCTTGTCTGAACAGCACCACCAGCCCCCGGACGGAGGTCGGCTTATCTGCCAGAGTTCCTGGCATTTGTCCCTGGACTCTAGGCACAGTTTCTCAGGCGTCAGTCACCAGTGGTCTGACGCAGAGGCGCGGCACCAGTCCCCAGAGCCCCAGTGCTGGGAGTACCTGAGCCATTCTTCCAGCTCATGGCATCTTTCTGGAGGGTTGAGATGTTGGTCCCTGGAGCCCCGTCACCGATACGGTTCACTGTGGGCATGTCGACATTCTCCGACACATCGGTCTTCTCACTCCCTATTTACAGAGTGGCACCACTCTAAACATGAGGCATCAATTGGGGTATTGTTGCTAATCCACCAAACGCTGCGGCCTGTCACCAGGGTTGTAACACCGAGAGCCATGACCCCTGTACAGGTCCTCAGTGGAGGTCCACGGCCAGAGCTGACGGGATCAGGGTAGGTAAGCGGCCTCGGTACTGTCCTCATCCCCCAGACAAGTCTCTCCTTCGGGCTTGGACAGCAAGGAGGAGACCCTGCCTATAGGCCAAGGCCACTCACCACGGGCATCGGCATTCCCCTCTGGGCCACCAGTGGCAGCATGGCCCCAGGGTCAGTGGTCTGACCTCTGGCATCTATGGAACCCCTGGGGGTTTCCCCACCAGTTGCAGGGGCATAGGTCGGTCTTGGGGGCATCTGAAAGACAGTCAGCAACAGTCTCCTGCCTACCCCCTGACTTGGATGCGGAGTCAGAGCAGGCTCCCTAGGGCCAGCCAGAATTGGCGGAGTTGGCAGACCTGCCGCCGCCTCCTCCTCATCTTCGCCCAATGAGGTGATAGCGGGGCCTACCAGGAGCTTTGGAAGAGGGTTTCCTCAAACCTGGGGCTGGAAGCTGAGGAACTGGCAGAACCCTTGGATTCCCTGTTCGATGTGCCAAGGGCAGCAGCTCTCTCCAAGGTGGCATTGCCGGTGCACAAGGGAGTGGTGAAAATTACGAAGGCCCTGTGGCAGATAGGGGACAGGGAGGAGGCTATCTCCAAGTGGGTGGAAAGAAAATACTACATCCCCGCTAAGGGATGAGTATCTTTATATCCACCCTGCCCCAAGATCACTGGTTGTGTCAGCAGCCAATGAGCACTCTAGACAGGGCCAACTGGGATCAACGCCTAAGAACAAGGAGGCAAAGAGGCTTGATCTCTTTGGTAGCAAAATTTATTCTATGTCCAGCCTCCAGCTGAGAGTAGTCAACCATCAGGCCTTACTTGGCTGTTACAATTTTAATATTTGGCAGTCCATGCCCAAGTTTACAGATTCGCTGCCAGAGAAACCCAGGAAGGAATTCCTGGCTATCCTTGATGAGGGCAGAGCTGTGGCCAGGGCAGCCCGCCAAGCAGACTCAGTTGCGGCAGACTCTGCAGCCCGGACTGTGGCTTCGGCCATTTCTATGAGGCCCTGGTTGCAGTCAACAGGTCTATTGATGGTGGTTCAACAATCCATCCAGGACTTCCCATTCGATGGCCTGACACTGTTTTCAGAACAGACAGACAGTAAATTACATGACCTGAAAAATTTTAGAGCTACCTTGCGCTTCCTGGGCCCTCACACACTGGGGACGACGAGGAAGCAGTTTAAGCTGCAAGAGCCCCACAGGTTCAGGACCTGACCTCGGTCAGAGCCCTTCTGCAAGAAGGGCAAGGGCTATAAGCGCCGGCAAGGGTTAAGCGCCAGCATCCTCTGCTCACTCAAGCTCCACCCGTAACCAGCTGGGTAACAAGCAGGCATTTTGAGGGTACGCTTGAAGGCAACGTTCTAGCCTGTGTCCTGGATCCTGCTTCCCTGTTGTTTTCCAACTGTTTGTCCCCTTTCCTCCCTGCCTGTGCCTCTCTCACATCAGACCAGTGGGTCCTCAGCACAGTAGCAGGGGGATATAACCTCCAGTTTATTTTTATTCCACCCTTCCTCCCCATCCCTCTTCTCATGAGCATCTGCTCACTCAGGAGGTACAGGGCCTTCTGCAGGTGGGAGCCGTGGAGGAAGTCCCTCTGCACTTGAGGGGGAAAGGATTTTACTCCGCAATTTTTTTATCCTAAAAGCCAAGGGGGGTCTATACCCTGTCCTTGACCTGCAGAGCCTCAACCAGTATCTCAAGAAGTTGAAGTTCTGCATGGTCTCCTTGGCCTCCATCATTCCTTCCCTGGATCCAGGAGACTGGCATGCTGCCCCTTGATCTGAAAGACACTTTCACATATTGATATTTCACGGACACACATGGTTCCTACGTTTTGTAGTTGGGACCGCCCACTACCAATTCGCAGTGCTCCTTTTTGGCCTAACAACGGTGCCAAGGATGTTTACTAAATGCACGTCGGTGGTGGCGGCCTATCTCAGATGTCGGGGTATCCAGATCTATCCATTCATCAATGACTGGCTCATCAAGGGCTGCTCCAGGATCAGGATCCGGGTCCAGGTCCAGCGCAACGTTGAGACGTTGTGAGCCACTTGTCAAGCTCTGGGCCTGTTGATAAACTAACAAAAATCAACGGTGATCCTGGTCCAACAGATAGAGTTTATTGGAGTGGTGCTCGACTCTACCTGAGCCAGAACGTTCCTGCCAGAGGCCAGGTTCAGGGCAATGTCAGATCTGATTGCCAGCGTCACCGCACACCCTCTCACCACTGCCCGGGTCTGTCTTAGACTCTTGGGGCACATGGCAGCATGCACGTTCATTATCCGACATGTGAGACTCAGGGTGCATCCCCTCCAGATGTGGCTGGCGTTGGTCCACTCCCCGGCCAGACATTACCTAGACAAGGTCATCACGATCCCTCCATGGATACTTACCTCTCTGCATTGGTGGTCCAACCTGATTCAGGTGGTGGAAGGTGTACCGTTTGCGAGCCTGCGACTCATGGTCTTCCTAATTTTGGATGCATCCGACCTTGGGCATCTTGGTACGCTGCAGATTCAAGGGTTATGGTCTCGAAAGGAGCTTGTGTTGCATATAAACATTAGGGAGCTCAGAGCCATCTGCCTGGCTTGCAGTGTATTCCATCTCCAACTTTCCGGGCGGTGCAGATGTTGATGGACAATGTGGCCTCCATGTTCTATGTCAACAGGCAGAGGGGAGCTTGATTGTCAGCTCTGTGCCAGGAGGCCCTCCATCTGTGGGACTTCTGGATCTGGCATGCAATCCACTTGGAAGTCTCACAACTCCCCGGCGTCAGGAACATGCTGGTGGATCACCTCAGCAGGTCCTTCTCTCATCACGAGTGGTCACTTCACTTGTAGGTTGTCAGAATGCTCTTTCAGAAGTGGGGAGCTCCCCGAGTGGACCCATTTGCCACCAGACAGAATAGAAAGTGACATCAGTTTTGTTCTCTCCAAGGCCTCGGCAGAGGCTTACTTATCCGATGCCTTTCTTCTGTCATGGTCAGGAGACCTGATGTACACCTCCCCACCAATTCCACTCATCAGCAAAGTCCTCCTAAAGATCAAGAGGGACAAGGCACAGTTCATTATGATTGCCCCAGCATGGCCTTACCAGCATTGGTTCGGCATGCTCAATCACCTGGTTGTAGCAGCCCCATGGCCATGTCCCAGCCGCCCAGACCTACTCTCACAGGATCGTGGTAGATTCCTGCACCCGAACCGAACCTCTTCACCTCACAGCTTGGATGCTATGTGGCTGAATCCAGAGAAACAAGCCTACCATAGTCAGGTACAGCAGGCTCTCTTGGAGAGCAGAAAGCCCTCCATTGGAGCAACTTGCCTGGCAAAGTGGAAGCGTTTCTCCTGCTTGGGCGTTGGAGTGGAATATCTCCCCAATCCAGTCGTCTCTGCAGTACATCCTGGATTACCTGCTTCACTTAAAGCATCAGGGCCTCGCTTCTCTTTGATCAAGGTGCACCTGGCTGCCATAATGGCCTTCCATCCTTGCATCCAGGGTAGATCGGTGTTCTTGCATGAGATGTCAGTCAGGTTCCTGAAAGGCCTTGAAAGACTCTTTCCACTGGTCTGGGACCCGGTTCCCCAATGGGACCTCAACCTGGTCCTCTCTAGGCTCCCTTGTCCGCCCTTTGAGCCTATGGCTTCTTGTTTCCTTTCCCACTCATGGTGGAAGGTTGCATTCCTTGAAGCTATTACCTTGGTGAGATGTGTCTCCGAAATTAAAGCCATCACTTCGGAGCCCCCATACACAATATTCTACAAGGACAAGGTCCAGCTGTGGCCTCATCCAGCCTTTCTGCCAAAAGTGGTGTCATACTTCTATGTCAACCAGGATATCTTCCTCTTGGTGTTCTGTCCAAAGCCTCACATGACCAATGAGGAGAGGTGGCTAGATACTCTAGATGTCAGGCGCACCCTGGCATTCTACCTGGAGTGCACAAAGCCCTTTCACAGATTGACCAAGCTCTTTATCGCAATAGCTGACAGGATGAAGGGCCTTCCGGTGTCTTCTCAGAGGATTTTGAATTGGATCACTGCCTGCATCCGTACTTGTTACGAGATGGCGCAGGTTGGGCCTCCACAGATAGTGAAGGCTCGCTCGACTAGGGCTCAGGTGTCTTCGGCAGCTTTCCTGGCACACATCCCTATCCAGGACATCTGCAGAGCCCCGATGTGGTCTTCAGTACACATGTTCACAACACATTACATCATCACCCAGCAAGCCAGAGATGATGCTGGATTTGGCAGAGCTGTATTGCAATCAATGCGTCCCTGGACTCTGAACCCACCTTCGATGATACTGCTTGGGAGTCACCTACAATGGAATGGACATGAGCAAGCCCTTGAAGTTAAAAAGATGGTTACCTTTCGTAACTGTTGTTCTTTGAGATGTTACTCATGTCCATTCCATGACCCACCCTCCTTCCCCTCTGTGAGTGTTGCGGCAAGAAGGAACTGAGGGAGGGGGAAGCCAGTAACGCTCTTTATACTGGCGCATACGCATGCCACTCCAGAGGATGCCAGAGCTAGTCCCCTATAGATACTACTGAGGGAAAAACTTCCGGCACCGGTGCATGTGGCAAGCACACATACCTACAATGGAATGGACATGAGCAACACAGCTCGAAGAACAACAGTTACCAAAGGTAACCATCTTTTTCTAAATGAGTTTAGATTTTTTTTCCCCTTTTTTGCCACTGATTCAGCCAACAGTTAAAAGTTGAATCTCTTGAGTTACTAAGATGAAAATGACCTTTACTTACTATAGAGGCTACAGACTCCAGAAGCAGATGCCTAAAACTTTGTGGTGCTTTGAAAAGTAATGATGGCAAATAAATCCTAACTTACGTGTTTATACCTCAGGCATTTAGCTCACCAGATAGGAGCTCTATGGCTTTTTGAATCCAGGGTGGGAGTTGTATATCTGATGCCACATATATTCACTTGGCTGGCAGCCATGATGTTTTCATGTATCCATCCGCATGTTGTTATAAGAATATTATTTAATGTCTCTTGCCTCAAAGCTCAACTACTGCTGAATGTGTGCTTTCTCAAACTACTGTATACTATATAGAAGGAGATGATAAAAATGTGTAGTAAGTGGAGGGAAGGAGGAGAAAGCCAGAAATATGAGAGAAAGCTCTCACTGTGCCCTTCACGCACACCACTCGGCTTCAGTAAGTAGCACATTTGGTATCGTGTGCAACTTTGAAACAAGAAGGTAAGGAGATAGAACCAGCAACAACAAACTATCTGTTGGCTTGCTGCAACCTGCCTGCAGCACTGGACATTGAATCTGGGGCAGGGGTGGAGCCCAAAAATCTGGCTTCTATAATCTCTAGATACCCTGCCTTTGCTAGTCTGGTGTATATCAACTTGGGAGAGGTTCTAAGTCCCTTGTCGCTTTCCTTTCCTTTTGGAAATCAGATTTTAAGGCTAAGCCTATGGACATCATAGGGTAGGAAATTGTAAGAAGGAACTTAATCTTTCATATTTGTCTGTTTCTATACTTTCTAGTATCTGCCAAGTGTTCTAATTCTTAAAAATTAGCACTCTGAATTTCCCTGTCAGTTAAGACCATGGTATTCTAATGTATGATTTGAAATATGAATGTACCTGAGTTTAGCTAAATGCTTTATTTTCAGAGAAATACATTATGCTGAATGGGTTTTCCTAGGACAACTTGTTAGGGTTGTCGGTCCAAATTGGTGTATCAAAATAGTAAAAATGAACATTGTTCCTAACAAGTGAGTTTTTTTATTTTTATTGTTTGAGGAACACGCAGAGCACCTAACCAGGTTAGGGCCTAGTTGTGCTAGGTGCACCAAACTAAATACTCCTCTTCCTGCTCTGTTTTAACCACAGTACTTTCAGGGAGAAACTAGCCAAGGACATTTCTCCTAAAGACAGCCCAATCTTTATTCAACTTTAAAAAAAATGGATTGTCTGTAAGCAAGCAGGAAGCTCATGAGGCCAGATTTTGTGTGGGTCATGGGAGAGTGGAGGAGGGAAGAAAGGACACAAATCAAGCTTTCCTTCCAGTTGAGCTTGATGTGAAAAGGTTCAGAATAACCCTTAGAACATTAGCATTTTCCAGCTTGCCAGCCAAGGAAATGCTTAAGAACATAACGTTCATTGTCAGCTGTTTGTCAGCAGTAGAGCATCTTGTGATTCAGGAAATTGATGTTTCCTGCTTGGCCATGGCACCCTTACAGACGCTCCAGCTAGCCCTTAGCTGATGTCTTTTGGGAGGAAGGCCAGGTGCCTCTGTAAACCATGGAAGATGACAGCTTTAATTTGTGATCATATGATTGAGACACATCTGGCTCGCGCAAATATGAAATTTGGCATGCTTTGTTATAATTACACCTGTTTGACCGTGATAACTACTTCCTGGCTGTTAGTTCTTTCCATGTCTCTCTTGGAGAGAAAATACTTCTGTTAAACTTGATAAGACACTTGTATGAATCAAACCCTATAACCTTTTTAATGTTCCCAGTGTTTCACAGTTAAATATTGGAGGTGTATTAATAAAATAATGCTTGCTAGAAGGAAAAAAATTAGGTATAAGATTTAAAACCTGTGTATTTTAGAAGATGGTGTGATGTTACATTATTTCCAGTGATCAGTGCCGTTGATTGGCAAGCTGTGTTAGATGTATTTTTTCTTGTTAGGTCTAGCGGTATTAGTGTTTCCTTTTTCCAAATGAGATTCTTTAGAACCCTAACTGATCCTATTTGTTTTTTATTTTAAAAAACAGACCTAGAATGTCAAATCCACATGGGTGACCCTTCCATTTTCATTTATGGTGAAAGCACCACTTGGGATGGATAGAAATTTGGACTTCCCATACATGACAGTGTCTAATTAATGGGAAAAATGATCAGCCTGTTGTCTGAGTCACACAATTAACAGCTTTGGCCATGCCAGCAGGAGACACTAATGAAACTGGATGTTGACTCTTAGGGGAAAATATATAGTGGGTGCAAAACAACTGCATACAGTACAATAATTTCCCAGTAGCTTGGCTATATTCTAATCTCATCCTTATCATTTCATGGTGTGAACATCAAGGAATTCTTGTTTTCACTTAAGAAAATTACTTTTGATGTATCCTTTCATACAGTTCATATAATGCTTTGTCAACGGATGGACTACTGGCTTTGTCTTTCTAGTTGTGTGTGTGTGTACGCTACATTGATAGTTTTTGGATAAGTACCTTGATTATAGTGTGTGAAAACACAAAAGCTTTATTTTTTTTCCTCTTTTCAGTGGTGGTTCAGTTTATAACTTATACACAGATGACGACGAAGAAACAGAGGCATCTCCTTCTGGCCAACAGATTATTGAGAACTCGATTACTATGAATAAAATGAAACTGCTCAAGGCAAAGATGGAGAACATGAATCTCAGTAAAAAGGTGAGGTGGTGATCTCAGTACCCCCACAATAAAATGGTTCATGCCTTCCCATTGCAGGTCTTTCTAGAGTGCTGATTAAATACATTCTGGTTGTGCTCTTGGATAATGTAGGCATAAAGGGCATATCTTTTGGTATTCATTTTGTTACATGGTGGGCTGAGGCGCAAGTGGTCTTCGATTATGCAAATAATAGTTTAATCTGGACCCACTGCCTCAGCATTCAATGAATTCAGTGCTGTATCATGGATTGTTTCACCTTTTAATGCTTCACTAACATAAGGCTATTTAATACTTAATTCTACTGTTTTGTAGTAATGCTATGATGTTCATAAGTACAGTCAGTAAGCAAGTGGTGTCAGTCCCAGGATATGAGAGGCACAAGGTGGGTGAGGTAATATCTTTTATTGGACCAACTTCCGTTGGTGAATTGGACAAGCTTTTGAGTTACACAGAATGTGTAGCTTGAAAACTTGTCCTTCCACCAACAGAAGTTGATCCAATAAAAGAGATTACCTCACCCACTTTCCTTAATCAGTAAGCAAGGTGATTAGCTGCTGAAAAGTATCGATGCCTTTTTAATTAGAAAAAGTATGAACAAGAGACTGAGGCACTAGGCTGGGTTCAGTTCCCACCTCTGCAGTAGAACTTAGGTAAGTCACTTTAGTCTCTGTGTCAGTCCCCTTTATCTTCTGTGCCGGGTCAATCTCTTGCTATGTGTACGTACAGCCCCTAGCACAATGGGGACCTAGTGTCAGTTGGATTCTCTAGATGCTACTGTAACGCAATTAATGTCTTTTTTTCCCCTTTGAAATAGCCTAAGAAGACTGTCAAGGTGAAACCTCGTCCACCTATAGCTCCTCGACCATCTAGCAGTTCAGCAGCAGCTGCTCGCCACCGGTTTTTAAGAGTACTCCCCCACATTGGACAGTCCTGCCTACCTCCTCCTGGGAATTCATATCCCTCGGAGTCTTCCCAGAATGCACTTTCAGCTTTGGCTACTTTGGCCACTGCTGGTAGAACAATGCCATCCATTACTAGTGACTTTCTTAAGGAAGATGACAACTGGGAGAGCACCTCCCGGTCTCAGTCAGTTAATAGCATTCGACTACCACCGAAAATATCTCGTGTTGAACTAGAAAATGCAAAACTACCTACAAATAACTTCCTTCCCCCTGTCCCATCGCTGCCTATAAATTCAGAAAAAGCTTTAGAAAATGTGACATCCACAAATGAGGACGATCCTGTCTTGTATCCACATCTAACAAACGTAGAACTGTGTGCAACAGAAGACAAGCTTCTACCTGAAACAGATGCTTTTGCTTTGTTAGCAGAAGCAAACACTGCTGAACAGTATAGTGAATTATATGGAATAGGGAAGGTAAACCCAGAGCTTGGACTGTCTGATGGGGATGACGAGTCTAAGGCTGTAGAACAGCATAGCAAACCCATTACAAAAATCCTGAGCGCTACAACAATGGAGGCTGGACTTCTCAACACTCGTGAACTAAGTCCTCAGAAGAACACACTCTTGTCACCTCTTCGGTATTCAGCCCAAATGGCACATCACAGTTCTCTGAAACCACAGACACAACCCAAATGCTTTGAGGTCGGTAACTTGAGACCTGCTGCCTCCCCAAATCTGCTCCGATCTTTGGAGGTCCGCAATATAGCAGACTCCTCTTTTCCAAGGACTACAAGATTTCGTGGTGTGAAGGTAGACTCGCCTGGCAAAAGACCCGATATCATTTCTAAAATGGAGGCTAGGGACATCACAGAGGTGGCAAACAAGGCATCCAAAGAACCTGTGGGTTCTGTAAATAACTTAGAATTTCTAGCTTCGCTGGCCCGAAGCACAAGCAGGGAAAGTTTACAGAATTCCTGCGGGACAGGCAGGTTTCGGACTTCTGGTATTGCACTACCTACGAACCTCCAGTGTTTTCAGGAAGAAAGCTTTAGGAAAGCCTCTCCCCCAGATGAAGCTGCTGAATACTTCCTAGTAAGTACCAGTATTTCCTGAACAATTGGGGTTTTACTATAGTCTCTAGTAAAGACTGCCAAAAAATGCCTATTTTTCAAGTTGGGGGACTATAAATCTCATCTCACGCCATCAATAGTTCAGACTGTTTTTTTTATTTCTTTGGCACCTTGATTGCATGTTTAGCTAATGGGTTTCTAGAGGCAATTTTCCTACAGATTTACAGTAATGTTAAAGTACTTTTGGTTCAGAATGTAAACTCCTTTACTACTTGTAACTCTGCTGGATAAATACTGTATGTGTAGAAATGTCCTCCAGCTATTCATTAATTGTGAGCCATTTTAAAGGCTGCCTTGTAACTGACACTGTATGTGCCTAACCACAGACTTTTAATATGCTGTACCACATTTCTAATATGCCGTATAAAGTACGGAAAGACTATTAAACAAGGTTTGTTCCATGTTAACTTGAACTTCATATACAAAATACTTCATAGCTCTCTTCATGCGTATATTGACTGATACAACATGAGCTTCAGACAAGCTGATATGAAATTGCTTAATCTTTTATTTGTTTACCATCTGTCAGTAATTCCACTTAAAATATTCTTGTTTTTAGTCTGCCCATGGGCTTGGAATGAATGGAAATGTTGCAGCTACAGGGAAAAGAGTAGGTAAGTAATGTGAATTTGTTTAAAGAGCTGAAGTTGACTGTTTAAGTCTCTTCCCAGTTATCAAACATGCAAAGAGCAAGAATTATACCTTTGTAGGGCATAAAGCTTTGAAACACTCTCTGTATTAGATTTTTACAGAATGGTATTAAACCTGAATTTTTTGAGTTGTACTTTCATACATGGAGCTCATTCTGGCCTTGGGTAGAATTTGGGACTCAAGAGAGTATTCCTGGCTCTGTCACTGCCCTGTTGGATAACCTTGGGCAAGCCATGTACCTCTATGTGCCTCAGTTTCCCCATCTGTAAAATGGGGGTAATGATGATGCCCTCCTTTTTAAAGCACTTTCCATCAGTGCTATATAAGAACATGGAGGTGGTACTATAGCTGTGTTTTAGCTGCATTATTTTTGTTGTTCACTAAGCGCCAAAGTGTTCTGTATCGTCCACAAAAATACACATGTTCTCTGCACTGAAGAGTTTATCATGTAAAGGGGCTGATCCTGCAAACAATTATGCACCTATTAAAGTCAGTGGGACTACTCACATAGTGAAGTTACTCTTATGTGTGCAGGACTGGGTCCTGAAAGACCTTGCAATAGGAAATGTGGAGCAGGCGAGGGCAGGGTGGGAGTTGAGGGTTACAGGTAAGGTCCCGAGTTTGGTTTGTCATTGGAGCAAACATCACACTACTTGTGTTAGTGGGGAGCTGTGAATGTCCAGTAACTACTGAAAATCAAGCCACATGTTTAATGTCTAGATATGGATTGAGACGCCTGACTTGGGGGAATCCAAGCTTGAAAATGTTGATCTATATGTCTAATTTAATAAAATAAGCTCTTACCTGTTGCTGCCATCTTGTTCCTGTATGCTTCCTAATGCCTGGCTGCCATGTTTTCCTTGCCAATACTCACTTTTCTTAGGGCAAGTTTACACTTAAAACACTGCAGTGGGGCCACTAAAGCGCTTCAGCAAAGATGCTACTATGCCGTTGGCATAGTTAATCCACCTTCCCGAGAGGTGGTAGCCATGTCGATGGGAGAAGCCTAACGCTGACTACAGTGGGGGTTAGGTTGGTATAACTATTTTGCTCAGGGGTATGGCTTTTTCACACCCCTGAGCGATATGGTTAAACCAATGTAAGTTGGTAGCGTAGACCTGCTCTTAAAAAAAAAAAAATTGCCTGTTTGCTTTGTTTTATCCCACTTTTTTATTAAGATTTGTTTATTGCAGTATTTTGTATTTAAATTGTAGCCTTTCTACTTAACACTGCCAATGATTTATATAATGTGTGTTTGCCTAAAGATAGTTTTAAGAATAGCTTAGTTGATGCACACTTCATTTAGAGTTAATATACTCTTAATACTTGCAAAAGAATTTCAAGTGAGCAGGACTAATTTTAATGCACTGTACTTGTAAATGATTCAGAACCTTTTACATGTGTGTACTGTTTTTTACATGCAAGTACAGTTGTAGGTATCGTGGTAAAATGTTAGTGTTCAGAATATTATTGTAACTTGCAAGTGTCTTGTATTTGGATATCAAACAGCATTAGATATTCTTTAAGGGGAGTATTCATCTCTGGAGAAGTTCCCATGAGTAATGTTCTTATTTTTGGTTCCATTTTGAATATTAGTATATTTTGATAATCTGAATGTTAAACGGTCATTGGTGTGTGATTAAAACTCAGTTGTATGTAAACAGATGTTTCTCTGAACAATTTGTGTAGTTCCATTGTTGGAGAACAAGAACAGTGTGCACCTGGTCTAGTTCAGTGTATGTAAGTAGCTCTGCCATCTGAAACAAGTCTAGCTATTTGTTGGGGACAGAGGTAGAAGGATACTGCTACTAGCTACTGTTGCTTTAAGGAATGATTGCTCCAGCACACGGCCTGATAAGACCTCACCAGATCTGTTGTCTCTGTGAACCTTTTTCCTTAAAGAGTCATTTATGCATCTCAGGGAGTGTTTTGCAGAGTAAGCTCTTCAGTGATGAATACCATTCTTTCTCACAGTCCTGGAGATAAGCTTCTTGGCTATATTTAATTCCTTATTCAAGGAAAGTATCAGTGTGTTCATTTTGTCTTCAGACTAGCTTTAATAGTTATTTTTGTGTTGGCTCAGTAAATTCATCTTTTAAAAACTCTTAAACATTTTTCAATAGGTTCTTGGGAAGGCCTCTACTGGCTTCAAGCTTTGCATAGGTTTCTGGTACAGGCAAGACATCTTAAGAAGTTAGGACTGCTGCGTTGGGGTTGTATAGAATATCTTTAGTTTTTCTAACTTTCAGAGCCTGCAGGCAATCCCCAAACCTACATGCAAGTCCAAGGAACTCACAATAGCAATGATTCTTGTTTACTTAAGAGTTAAGAAATCAGTTGAGCATGATTGATTCTTTTCCTCTTTTGCTTCACACCCTTCACAGTTGTCCTACAGACTTTTCCTCCACCTAGCATAACGTTGGAAAAAGTGATGAGCAATAAGATCTAAGATCTTAAGATATATTTGTGATGAATCAACTAGAAGATCTTGTTCCTCAAAAGGGAATCATATGACTTTCACAGTTACAACTGTTGATGAGCTATTGGCAGAGGCAGTGGACACTGTCTTCCTTCCACTGCTGGTGGCGTTGTTGGTTAATCCAAAGCTGCATTAATGTCCAGCTGAGTCCTTAGCTCCCATCTCCAGTCCAAAGCGGGTATGTGTGCGCTATAATGGTACTCACCAGGGTCAAGGAAGCTATTGCTTATGTAGTCCACTCCAAAAAATGAGTTGGGGGGGGGTGAGTATTTTGTAGGACTTTGTACTGTTTTCTTCCCTTCTCCTCTGCGATCGTGTACAGCCGATAAGGGTAAGTGGGATATTAAGGTTTCTCCTCCATCTGGACTTACTACATGGCTGTATATACATGCTTGCCATAGCGCTTGCACTGTCAAAGCTTGTTTGTTCTTTTCTATGGCACCGCTCTTGGTGCTGTTATCTGTGCCAGAACAATGTATTTGACTGGAAGGGCCTTACAAATAAAATATATCAGGTTTTCTTTAGTTGGGGCGGGAGGGAGGGGTACCTGGTAGACTTTGTACATGTAGGTCATATAACTTTGTGAGAACACTAGCTGACTCTGTAACGCTTGGAACATCCATCATATGAGCTGTGTGTACTGTATTGTAATCTCCAGCTATTATTGGTTGCCAAGTAGCTTGACTTCTGATATGTTTGTCTTTTAACTCTGCAAACAATCTTGTTTGCAAACTGCTTGGGTATATTTAATAGGCTCTTACACAGTGTTCTCCTTCATCTGCTTTGAAGCATTTTAAGTGGTTCAAAGTGGCAGCATTTGAATAATCAGATAAAATGAAATTGAATGCACTTGGAAGATCAGATCTAAGCAGGCTTATCAGAGACTGTCAGTGTCAAAGTTATTACCAGGCATTTATTTTTCAACCATTTGTGGCACAACATGGTGAACCAGGTGCTCAGGAGCTATAAACTAGCAACACTGTCTTAACTAGAGCTATTTATGCCAGTTTACACCAGCACAGGGTCTAGCCTGGTGCACGGTATGCCAGTTGTTTTCAGCCTGTGGTCCGTAAAGCCCTGGGGGTTCGCAGACAAACTCAGATTTCCAAAGGGGTCCGCACCTCCATTTGAAATTTTGTAGGGGTCTGCAAATGAAAAAAAGGTTGAAAACCACTGTTACGCCAATAAACAGCATGTCTTGCAAACAGTTCCAGACCTCTGAGAAGCGGAGAGGCTGGTGTTGCACTGTGCAGAGCCTTGTGAGATTTCCTAGGAAACGAATTGCTAATGGTCTCCTGCAGTGTGTTGTGCTGCAGACTTCACACTTCAGTGGCTGATGTTACAGTAAATTTGTCAGCCAGGTTAATCGCCTTGGAAAGAGCAAGACACTAGTGAAAAAGGCAGTTCCCAAACTGTACTCTGCAAATAACTGATGGTCCATGGAGGGCTGAATAGTCACATGGTGTTGGCTTCTCTCATTTCCAGCTGCTGAACAAGCAGCAAGGATATTATTTCATTGCAGATGGGAGGGCATTTGTCCATGAGGCGCTCTCTTTTTTGAGTTATTTTGGGGCAGTTCTCTGGCCTGTGCTATATAGGAGGTCAGACTAGATGATCACAGTGGCCCTTCTGGCCTTGGGATCTATGAATCAGTATGGTCCACAGTAGGAAAAATATTTTTAAATCCACCCTGTTGTATAAACCCTTAATATTATATACTGCTCTCAACACCATTCCCAAACTGGGCTAACTGAAACCTGCTGATAAGTGTCTGGGGACAGAACCGGCTCCCCAAAATGGAGCCCAGTAAATTGAGCACAGTTTTAGAGGATGAAACTGGTAGTGTGGACTAGCTAGATCTAGAAATAGGTCTTCCATGCCAAGCAGCCATTGCTTCAGTGGGACAAACTCAGCCCTTGTGTGAGCAGGCACAACTCCCACTCACGCACTGGGAGCTATGTCAGCTTAGCTTAGGGCTGAATTTGGTCCACTGCCAGTTGCATCTGAAAAGGACTGAGTATTAGAAACTAAGCTGTGATGTACGTAAAGTACTTATGTGATGGCTTGTGCTGTGAGCATCCAGATACGATGGTGATGGATGCAGCAGAAATGCATTTATAATCCTCTGTATAGGTTGGTATTTTCCTCTCCTGATTGCTAACCATCACTTGCCACATGGCATCATACAGTAGGTGTGCGTGGACAAGGTGACTGACTAAAGTGTTCAAATCTCTCTGGTGAAGGGGAAAATGAGTATCTTGTCATTTCATGCCTACTTTTCCTGTTACCTTGCAATATGTCTGCAAAACTTTAAAATGTTAACTTAACATATCCAGACACCTGTTACATTATGATATTTAAAGGGCAAACATCTCTGAATTTACTTGCTGCTGCATATGCTATATACTGGGTACATCCTAATGATCCACTGATTCCACTGGAAAGTCACCAGTGGTCAAGGCATTCTGTTCCAGTCACAAAATAAAAACATACACAATGCATCAGGGAGACAGACTTGGAGCTTCACTGCTTGGTTCTGCCCTTCATTAATGTGAACTTAGACCAGTTGCTTAACCTCTCTTGTATGTCAGGACCCATAGCCTACCTCCACTTTTCTAAGATGCTGTGAGGCTTAACTGATGCTTTTAAAACAGACTGGAGCCCCATTTGAAAGGTGCTATGTAAAGGCAAAGTATGTTCTCTGGCTGTGGGACTAGTTGAATATCATCTCTTGAAATACAAGTGTTCAACAGCAAATGTAACTATAAAATCTGTTCATTACGTGTTTTACCTTTGAAAGCAGGTGAAGCAACCCATCTCCCACCTGTGAATGGTTCAATGCAAACGAAAAAGAAAACTACAAAGCACTGCTTTCTCTGTGGCAAGAAAACTGGATTGGCAACTAGCTACGAATGCAGGTGGGCTGAGTATATAACAAGTGGTTAAAATGTGTGGCTGTGATCAGACAAAAGGGTGTGTGTGTGTTGAAAAGTACAGTAATTCTAAAGCTGGGTAAACCACAAGGCAACTAGTGTTCAGAACAAGTTGAGAGAATTGTTCATGACTTAACTGTGATAAATGAGGTTCAAATAGAGAATGTATTCTCTGTTCTTGGGGTATCCATCCTGTGCCCTTGCAGTCAAGAGGTCTGGGCTCACAGGAGACTTTGGCTCGCTAGGTGTAGCCAAGAGAGCGTGATGGTAGGGAGAATACAGACAAGTGTGAGAAGAACTTGTCTAAGATTCCATCATCAGTGAGAGAAACTTAAGAACATATATTTGTAGCAATTTGGAGAATACGCTGCTTTGGTTGGTACTTCTGTGTAAATCTGCCATTGACTTCGAAGTTGTATGCAGAGGTGTTATAGCTGTGTCAGTCCCAGGATTTAGAGCGACAAGTTGGTCCAATAAAAAATATTACCTCCCCAACTTCTGTTGGGGAGAGGAACGAGCTTTTGAGCTTAAACACAGCTCTTCTTGAGGTCGCTTGAAGAGCTCTGTGTAAGCTCGAAAGCTTGTTTTTTCTCACCATCAGAAGTTGGTCCAATAAAAGATATTAGCTCCCCAACTTGTGTCTCTGATTGACTTCTAGGGTTACATTCGACACTGGGGTAAGCCAAAACAGCTAGCTAGCAACACCTCTTTATTACTTTGTATTCAGCAACGTACTGTTTTTAAATGTTCTATTTTGTGTAAAACAGCAGTTGCCACTGAACATTCTTCCATTTATCCTCTGTTTTTAATTAGCTTTCATGAAGTCAGACAATCTAAAGGTGGGGAAAGATAAAGCACTAAAGTTTAAAATGGTGGTTGGGCTCTCCTTGTTTGTTTTGTGTGATCTAAACATACTGAGGAAAAAAGAAAAATGTGTTAAACTTATTCCCTCTCAAATTTTACCATTAATCCATGTGCTAAATCAAAGCAAATAGATATGGTCAAGGTGATAATGGTGCACGTCACAAAAAAAGAATGGGGTGGGGAGCGGGGAATTAGCAGAAGAAAATATCAAAAATTCAGTACTAGAACTAACAATGTTAGTTTCCGAGGCAACTTCCTCATAATGTAAAAATCGGAGGATTTGATGCAGGACGTGCTAAAAGAGCATTGGTGTAATCCAAATCATAAAAATAAGCTACCTTATCTATGAGCCATTATTTGACTGGGTTTCTCTGCTTTATTTCCATTCCAAGTAAGAAAGATTGGAAGGCAAATGAGTCTGGGTGGCCTTCACATCAGTAAAGCTATGGATGTTTTTGTCTTTAGATAAAATTTTACCTTTTTTCATCCATGTATCTTGCATTCAGTCATGCTCTCTCAAATCAGGCTTCATATTAAACAGTTAAAGCAGCTAAAGAATTTAAGAAATTGACAGTAAATCCAAAAGAACCTTCAGTGGGTATCAAGGGAGAAATACTGGCATATAGATCTTGAGTCATTTTCCCAAAGTATGATTCCCCCCCCCCCAACCCCCCCATTTATTAGAGTTGTCCTGTATTAGGTCTTCTAAAAGAATTTTAACTTTAACTCCCTAATACAGTGGTTCTCAAATCTTTTTTCCGCGGACCACTTGAAAATTGCTGAGGGTCTCGGTGGATCACTTAATGATCTTTCCAAATGTTGTTTGTACTGTTAGCTAACTATTGTAAAGCACTTTGGATAAAAACACTATATAAAAAAACCTTAATAATTAACATTTTTTTATTCTACAAATAAAAAGACACAACTCACATTTTAATATCAATAGTCTTACCTTTCTAATGCAATGGATGTGCCCTCTCTCCCCTGCCATGGCAGCCCCTGAGCTGGGGCTGGGAAGGGGTGGGGGGGTCTCTCCCGCCACGGCAGCCACAGAGCTGAGGCTGGGAAGGAGGGTCATCGCTCCCCAGCAGCCGCAGCCCTGGAGCTGGGGAAAGTCGCCTCATTCTCTGGCCACCGCAACCCTGCATGTCCCCAATTCCCCCCACCCCCTCTTCTCACCTCACTGCCCCCTCCACCTACCACCTATTCCCTCCACAAGGCCACTATCTCACCTTACATGTGCATCTTCTCTAGGGTCCAGGCACCTAATTAGTGGAGCTATGCCTGTGCAGCTCCACTAATTAGGTGGGTGGCCCTTCATTCTCTCATGTGCGGCCGCCCAGGCACACACCTTAGAGGGAACTATCTGTGGACCATCTGAATGGAGCACACAGACCACCCACAGTTTGAGAAGCTCTGCCCTAATACAATGATAGCATCTCAATTTTGGGCTTCCCCGCCTGCATTCTGTCTTCCCATTAAGAAGTTCTGTCAGCCAAAATATCAAACTTGGCTCCAGGAGAATCTGTTCTTTAGACTCTAGTTCCTGAGTAGCCTCAAGTTGTCTTAAGAGAAACCCTAGGAAACACCTGCACCAGATCAGGCTAATGTAAGGGTATGTCTACATCACAGAGACTATGCTAGCATAGCTAGAGAGCCATAGGTATGCCAGCATAACCCCATAGTGTAGCTGCAGCCTGCACCGACAAAAGGGGTTTTTCCAACAGTGTAGGAACACCAGCTCCCTGAACAACAGTAGCGAGGTCAATGGAAGCATGCTTCTGTCAGCATAGCTGTGCCTACAGTGGGGATTGGGTTGGCAAAGCTAGATCGGTCAGGGGTGTGGATTTTTCACCTAACTTTTCTCAGTGAGGCAGAAAATCTCAGTTGCAGCTGCTGGCACTGGGGACTGACAGAAGGATGAGGCACTACTTCCTAACTGATTCTCTGAACACTGTTGGCTTTGTAAAGATTTTGGAAGTTACACGTTTCTATATTGAGGGAATATCTTGAGACTCCTGTAGAATTAGATTAAGTCAGGGGTAGCCAACCTGAGCCTGAGAAGGAGCCAGAATTTACCAATGTACATTGCCAAAGAGCCACAGTAGTATGTCAGCAGTCCCCCATTAACCCCTTCTTCCCCCCCGCTCCCAGCGCCTCCCACTCACTGGCAGACCAGCCGATCAGCACCTCCCGCTCCCTCCTCCTCAGCTGTTTCGTGGCATATAGGAGGCTATGGAGGGGGAGGAGCGAGGGCACTGCAGGCTTAGGAAAGGGGGCAGGATCTGTGGCAGAGCCAGGGGTTGATCAGTGAGCACCCCCCATCACATTGGAAAGTTGGCGCCTGTAGCTCAAGCCCTGAAGTCAGTGCCTATTCAAGGAGCCGCATATTAACTTCTGAAAAGCTGCATGTGGCTCCGGAGCCACAGGTTGGCCACCCCCTGGATTAAGTGGTCTGCTTGAGCCTGAAAGTGTAATGTTGTGCAGGTCTCCCTCCCCCCCCCCCCCCAATGGGGGAAATCTGTAACCCAGCAACAGGGTCTGCCACTCCTGAGAACCTACAAAAATCCAAATGTTCCTCTTACAATGGAATGACAACCAAGTATGGAATGTAATTACACAAGAGAACTTCCAATTATAGACCCAGGGAATCAACCTATAAAATCAATACATCAGCATAAAATTCTGCAGGAACATTCTACAATGAACCCAGTTAACTAAATAGAGTAGGCGTATAGCCTAATCAGGTCTTAAAGATGAACACATTACTATCAGATGCAAACTCAGAAACCTCCTGAAATAAGTACTTAGGACTTTACATTAGTTTTGACAGGCTGTTACACTTCCACTGCCTTGGCAAAGGGCCACAAGCAGTGGCTGGGGAGAGCTTATGTCAGGGTGTCTTGACGGGCTAGCTACTTCCTGCTGACTTTACTCAAACTAGAGATTTGTGTGTGGGGACAGGAGTCAAGTAAGGGTAATGCTCACGTTCCAACTCGAGCTAACTGCTGTGAGGACACCTTTAGTCCTTTTTCCCTAAGCAGCAGACTACAGTGTGCCCTTTTTCCTTTTGTCATGCTAGGAATTTTAGCTAGTCAAGCTGTCAAATTCTAAGGCAAAAACATTCCCTTTTCTTAACTCATCTCTGCTGCTGCTGTCAGGGGAAAGGCAATGTTTGTCTCGTGTAGCAGAATTGTAGTTGTGCCTCCATGTTCATCCCAGTCTGTGATGGAATGGTATTTGTGGCTGGATTTTAAGAGGTAAATAATGGTTGATTTCTGCCCCTTCCCCTCCTCTTCTCCTCTCCCCCCCACCCCCCGCCAGCTCATGGAGTACCTGTCTAGTGATTTGGGTTCACTGAAAGAAAGGGGCACTGTGTCAAAGCAGAAACTAGCACTGTTGGGCTGAGCCTGTGTCCTGACTTCAGAGAAGAACACAGGGAAGCCCTGTGTTGGCTGAAGTCATTTGATAAGATGATCAAACTCCTGAATTTCACCTGCTCACATTCTGGGATGGTTCTATAAAGCTGGAATGATTGGCGTTAAGTGCCAGAGCAATGCTGGGTACCTTTCTGCCAGCTCATACCCAAAGCAGTCTTTTCCTTGTCTCCCCATGGAAGAGAGCTGCAGTGGTGACCCAGTAATGGGGGGTGGGAAGGAGGAGGAGCAGTAACTCCAAAAAGAAGGGAAAGGGCACCTTCTGAGTGTGTCCGAGAAACAGGCTCTCGGAAGGTGAGTCCTAATGTTCTGTGTTCTTCATTCTTCAGGTGTGGAAACAACTTCTGTGCAACTCATCGCTATGCAGAGACTCACACCTGCACCTACGATTACAAGAGCGCGGGGCGGAGGTACTTGCAGGAGACTAATCCCATCGTTAGTGCACCAAAGCTTCCCAAAATCTAACTATGGTTGTGCTGCATGTGGCTGTGCTGCCATGGCGGAATTGTATTACATTGAGAGAAGCAGCATTTGCTTCGACTGCATTTATTTTGCCCTGCTCCATATCTAAAGATTTGCCAAGTAACAAAAGCACATGAGGATGCATCTGATTGAAGAATAATGTGAACACTACTGTAGCTGACACCTTTATTCTTTAGTGAATCAAAAGTTTAAAAAGTAGTTTTTAAAAACTTACACTATGATTTTAACTGTTCTTGCACGTCTTGTGTTAAGTGTTTTATATCTGAAAATGCTATTTCACTAGACAAGTCTTTAAAAGATGCACTTTACTAAGTTTCATATTTACTGTATAACCAGACTTGAGGGGGTGCTGTAATGAGGGTGTCATGTAATGTCTCTGTACTCTACCTTGTGTTTTGTCCATTGTGTGGTATCTTAAGTTATTTCACTAGGAAGTCTCCCCCTTACTTCGAACCACCTGTCCAGAGCTTCAAAGAGTGTGGTACTTTCTGCACTTCTGTTCCGTTCAGTTTGGCATTCATATACTGTGTATCCATTCTGCAAATAACATATCATGGTAATCACACTATTTCTTAAAATACTACTCTTTATATGGCAGTTTTTTTAAATAGAGAATTCCCTTTGTTGCCATTAAATACAAGGAACAACTTATTTTAACTTTTTTTGTAATCCTAGATTTTTTAAAACTTCACAACTTGGTTTGTTAAGATGTTGAGTGCTGTTACCAGAAGAAATTCTAATAAATATTAAATTTTATTCTGGTTTGCATGCGCTTATCATAAACTCATACTAACTTTTAATATTTTACAGGGTGCTGGAAGGGAAGGGAGGTTCTCAGAAGCTTACAGCATTGCCCTACCTTTGTTATCATTTGAAATCAGTGGTAAAACTCCCCTTTACTGGGAATAGCTAGGCCAAAATTGAGCATATTGAAAGTCTCTCTGTCTTGCAAACAAGCCAGTCAAACCAAGCAAATCTGGGTGTTACCAATCTTCAGCAGATGTTTAACACACCACGCAATATTGTTGGCAGCCTTCACCATCTTATGCCAACATCACACTGGGTCAGCTTGGTACTTGTATGGGAGACCTCCAAGGAACACACAGGTGCTGCAGAGAGTAGTGTTAGAGCATCACCTGCTGAAACCATTTCTTCTTCTACTCATTAAGTATTAAAGCATCCCAGTCTGGTCGGGGTACAATGCTACTAGATGTTGCCTGATTTAGGAGGTTAATAATATCAATTTGGATAGTGTGGGTTTTAGGCTCGCCAGTCTGTCTGATCAGAAGATAAAAAGGTTCTTGTCCTGAATGGGGCTCCACAGAATTTACAAAGGACAGGAAGCTCATACTGAGACAGATACAGCCTTAAAGACTTTTTATTAAGATAAATGAAACAGTAATTAAATAGTAAAATAATCAGAGTTACAAAGTTACATTTGTATTACTGCTATTCAAAAGATACATATGGTATTATATGCTACAAAGCTTTGGTTAATATACTCATACCCTTCCTTGATAACTTGGTGTTGAGAGACACAGGACGAGCCTCGCCTCAGGCCGTTCAGGTTCCTCAATTCTTCAGTGAGAGGTGCAAAGCTTAGAAGAAGCTAGAGCCAAGAGCTATTGAAGCTAGCTTAGAGTTTACTAAACTACCTTAAATTTAAAATCAAAACCTAATACACAAAACTAAGAACAAAAGCATAGGGAAACCAAGCTTAGCCTAGTCCCCTTGGAACTTAGAAAGTTTTAAGAAAAACAAGTACAGGCTCTCTAGCAAGGCCCTCTTTTATAGGGCACAGGTGTCTGAACCCTCCTCCTATGCCCAAACTTCATTTCTCACCATAGGCTAGTATGTTCGTATGTATTGATGACATGTACATACATATTAATGACATTAGATCATACACTCACTTTATTCTTGTTTTCCCGGTTATTTCGTTTTTTTCCTTGTGGTGTACCTGTGAAGTTTGAGGATACAGACTTGGAAACCCCCTACGCCATTCTACCATTATCTATCTATCTAGGTGAAAGATCCCAGGCATAGATATGCTAACTTTGCCTTAGCTCAACATACAGAATATGACCTGTAGGTTCCTTGCATTACTATCGAACTTACTTTAATATAACTCTGTAAACCTATTACAATAAACCAAATACTTAAACTATAAGAAAAGATTATATAAAAATGCAAGCAAGCAGGTTAATCCCATAGCTACATAGAGGAGCCTTATTATGAATATGTTTTAAAACTCCACTCCCTGCCATGTTTGGCCATTACCATGTCATGGCACTTCTGAAGACAGGGTGTTCGGCAGACATGCAGCCAAGTTCTGACTTGGATAACTTGTCCACTCTGTCTTCTTCTAAATTCCCTCACTGACTAATTGGCTGTGGTATCCTTACCTCCTAAATGGTTGTGTAGTGTTACTGCTGAGAGTGGTAGTTCAATGGTGACTAAAGCTGAATCAAGAAAAACGGTGTTCCTGGTAGGAAGAGGGAAGCAGTTGAAGAGCTCGCTTTCTGTAACATTGCCCTTTATTGAGGGCACCTGCAGCCTCCAGGTCCTTCAGGATACCTAAATAGCAATGGCTATTTTAATAAATTAAAAAAAAAAAAAAGCCCAATCTCATTTATGGCTGTTCAGAAGGCCACAGTTGGGGTGAAGGTACAGAATGGCAATAGTGACCCATGCATTTGACACCTCAAGGCTCAGTTATGGCCACACTCTAGTAAAAACATCGAGTATAAAATACAGCTGCCCCCTTTGTAGCAACACTAATCACTGTGAACACATCACCTTGGTGCTCTGCCCTTTCCATTAAATACAGACTCCAAGTCACCCTAATATTGAAAACTCTAATATTTCAATACACATCAACATGGCATTGAAGGCTTCTGCTAGGGATTGTGCTCTTGGTCTTTTAAACTTTACAATGCCTTTTAGTAGAAAATATAATCAAACTAATACAATCCCGGAAAAAGTTACGTTACGGGAAACAAAGTTGTACAGCTAAGTGACCACATCAGGAAATGCCCCCATTAAGTTTGCATCTGCAACTGTCACTCTTCCCCTTTGTACCTGTGCATCATGCTAGTCTTAATTGCATGATCTTACTGTTTAGCAAATATAGTACATTTTCCTGATTTACATACCTATAGCTTCTAGTAATTTTTTCCAGTGTTGTATCTTTATTGATGTAGGTTTCTTGTACAATGTTTTACATTCTCTTTATTGTGAGCACTCTTCTGTATACACCCTTCTTTTAAACCAGCAGCATAGCCTTAAGTGCAATTAGCAGATAAAACCATTAATTACAAAAAGTCTATATTCCTCCTGTGTTAGAATGTATGACGGATTGTTTACCATGTAAACTTTCATATAAGTGACTTGCACTTGACTACACTGAGTAGTACACAGTGCTCCACATCTGTTGTAGAGAAATGTTAGCTTTTGTATCTGAGTCTATTTGATCATGTAATTAGATTGTACTATAAAGCATTTACACAATGGCAGTTTACAGGTGACCTTGGCTTGTGCTCCTCCCCTTTTATTTTTGCCTGCTTTAGGGTTTTACCTAAGAATTATGAGGAATGCCAACGCTGCTCTAGGGATAGACTAGTGGTAAAAACTAGTCTATCCCTATCTCATTTTCTATCCCTTGGGATGGAATTGCTCTGTCTCCTGTTACGATAGGCTTCAATAGTAAACAAGACTTGAATTGTTAATGTAAAACACACACATGCAAAGAAACCTTTCCAACCTCCTTTATCCACTGTAAAGAAGCAAAGGGTTTGTTTCCTTACCTGGCATCCTCAACCCTCATAACGGAGAGCACTGACTGCTGTGGACGTGACTCATGGCTTAGACCTGCTTGTGCCCTGACGAGTGAGGCAGTTTAGATGCCTGCTGGGCTATCTAAGCTCAATCGATGTTGGTGTAATTCTGAATCATGGTAAAGTTTGAAGGGAAAATTGTGAGGAGGCAGAGGAGACTCAGTTGATCAAAGGAGGAGGTTTTTCTGGCTGAGGGAGCTGATTGCGTGCACTGGCATGAATGAGCGAGCCCGCACCAACTTAGATTACTGCAATTCAGCTTCAGGGTGAATTATGCCAATTGTTGCCTCCAATAATTGCATGAAGCCCTTGTGTGTGGATGTAAGGTGCTCTTTAATTGGTTGGAGTGTGGGCAGTAGGGACACTGAATGCAACTTCTCTAGTGTTGTTAAGGGCTAATTTAAAGACAATCTCGGAAACCAAAAACGTGACAGAAGTCAGTATAATCCGTTTCACAAAGAGGCGAACTTGGGCAGAGTCTTGGGAAATGAGTGCCCTGCGGGAAGGAACCACTGGGATCTATTGGTGATAGTATTTGTTTCTGGTGCAGAATTCTAACTCTTCACTTTTTACAATGGAAAATTCTCTTAGCTGCAGCTTCTTGCTTCAGTTTCTAGAATATGTTTGGCACCTGTTATGCGGTTTTGAGTAAACCTGAATCCTGGGAAAGAATGTTCATTTGGCAGGAAGACTCAGAGATTGATTGCATGCATCTTTTTGCGTGATGCGTCTCTAAAAAATAAATTGTAGCACTGTTTGCTCAATGCTGAACTGAAGAAGTGAAAGTCTGCGCACATTTCTATACAGTCAATTGGAGGTACTTTCTGTACCCATTGCACTAGAAAAGGTGTAATTGCTTGTCTGATAATGTGGATTGTACTTGGTGCTTAATTTGTGATGCAGCTTTCCAGGGCTGAGCTCAGCAGTTCAGCGCCCCGGTGCCTCTGGGCTTGCTGTGTCAGTTATGAAAGTTTAAAAAAAAAAAAAAATTGCTTCAGCTCTGGCACCTAATTGCTTGAGCCCCGACACCTCTTTCATTACAAATTAAGCACTGTTTGCACTACAACAGCCAAGCACTGAGTATCTTCCTATCCTGGTCCTGTGGGAAATCATCTAGATGGTTGTGAGACAGCAAAGGCCACTAGATGTCAGTGATGTCACCCATATGAGAGCAGATGGAGGGATAAACTAGAGCAAAGTGCACCTCCAGACAGTGCAGATCGGTCTGTTTCTAGCAGTGCTTGCTCTGTTGCTGTTATGTATGGCCTGACTTAAAGCTAGTGGCTTTGCTTTTCTGCACCACCTCAGCAGAGAAGTGCAGATTCCTTTACACATATTCCAGCCTTATTAGCTAAGGTAGCTCACTGCTCCATTTTCAGAGAGCAGATCTTCATCGTGCTCCTTCATTCCTTGGCTTACTATAGGGTGTGATCTGTCTTTTCCTTTTGGTGCAGGACTCATGGATCTCAGGCAGGATATCCCCTCTGTTCTAGAGTTCTTCCACAGTGGGTTCAACAAAGGGTTCTCCACTAGCTTTCTGTGGGTCCAGCCCTCTCCCCTTGAACCCCCCAGTTGTCTGTAGGAGTGTTCCTGTGAAGTCCTACCCCAGTAACCAGTTTTCTTAAAGTGGTCTCTTACCTTAACACCCCACCCTTGCTAAGTATCTTGGCAATCTAGGTAAATGGATATTTGGATAGAGATAAGCGCACAAGCTGGGAATTGAACAATCTCCTACTGGGAATGTGATCTCGCTTAATAATAAGGGATGTGAAAAAGGCAAAATTATTATCAGTCAGTAGAAGTGAATCTCCTGGTTTGTTGGTTCCCTGAGTAGTGCCCTTCTCCCTAAACCAAAATGTATTTTGATGGGGGAGTACTTCAGGAGGAGGAGGATCCATTTTTCTGTGGCCCATCTGGAGTTTGCCCTCTGTGTGAAATTACTGAAATGAGACAGCAGGGAGTGGTGCATATGCACTGTTAGAGAACAGGGAGGAGGGTTGCATGTTGCCAATAATGAGCTATACACTACAACTACACCTAGGAAATGGTGATTTTTGATAGCTTATAAGTCGGTCAGATCTGAACAGATGTACATGAAGCCAGCAAAAGGCACTTCCCTGACATCAGGACAATTCCTCCAAATTTCAAAGTCCTTCTGCAAGCGGTGGAGGTGTGAGTTTCTTACAAAAATTCCTGCAATCATTTTTTTTTAATGGAAAATGATAGGCTGCCTTAATGAGAGTTGCTTCTACTCACCATCTATGATGAAGTGACAATGTTCTTAACGTGTTCTTTGAATACTGCGTGGGGAGTATTGACCTGGGAAGGTTGCAGGGGAGTTTTGCTGGGACTGTCTGCCTGGGGGATGGGAGACTTTTCCTGAGGGAGGATACCTGAGCACATACCATGAGAACCCAGCAATGGGGTTGGAGGCCAGGTGACACCTCTGCCCAGGAAATTGGACAAAGGCTGGGGGAAGAGCCAGGGGAGAGGCTGAGTGAGGGGTGGAGGGAGTTTCAGTTTGGAACTGGCTAGAGAAATGGAGAGGAGCCCAGATGGGCTCTGGTCTCCCAAAGGGGCTCTGGCCTCCCTTCCCCTCCCCACCCCCACCCCCGATGGACCTAACTGAGGGGGTCCTGTTTGTCTGTACCTGCAAGACCTGTCTTGGATTGTGTTCCTGTCATCTAAATAAACCTTCTGTTTTACTGGCTGGCTGAGAGTCATGGTGAATCGCAGACAGCTGGGGTGTAGGGCCTTGTTTTCCCCCACACTCCGTGACACCATCTAATAACTATTAGTATTACAGTGTTGCCCAACACTTCCATTGCTCTAGGTGCTGTATAAGCACACACAAGAGACACTCCCTGCACCAAAGAGTTTACAATCTAAACAGACAAGATAAAGGAAGTATTGTTATCCCCATTTTATAGCTGGAGAACAGGTTAATTTTGCATGGAGACTAGCAGAGCTGGGAACTGAGGCCAGATCACCCAAATCTACTTCAGTGCCTTTTAATCACAATATTATCCTTATTCCTGTTGTCGTGGTGAAAAGAAAAAGTTACACCACGATCTAACAGCTGAAGTTGAAGGTGGACTAATTCAGACTGGAAGTAAAGCATAAATTGTTAACAGGGACAGTAATTAATCATTGGAACCATTTACCACAGGTTGTGGTTGATTATCCATTACTGACAATTCTTAAATCAAGATTGGATGTTTTTTCTATAAGATCCACAGATTCCAAGGCCAGAAGAGACCGTTGTGATCAGATAGTCTGACCTGCCTAACACAGGCCAGAGCTCTCGCCCCAAATCATTCCTCGAGCAGATCTTTTAGAAAAACAAGTCCCTTCTGGACTTGGAACCTATGGTGTTACGACTAAAGGAGCTTTACAACGAAAGGAAAATATTTTAAAATATACTCCTGGGCCATCTTTCAAATCTATTTTCTAATCCTCTCCTTAATCCAGGCCTCAGCATTGCACTATTACACACCATTGCATTGGGATTATACACTCTAATCACAACTGCACAATGAATACTTGATGTAATTAGATGCTCTCTCTGCATAGAATCAGAAATTTAAAACAATACCTAATCGCCAAAACTATTTGAACTGCTTGGGATTTAATTAGGGGGTTAATGGGTTGGAAGCCAGATGCAAAGGTGACTAAAAGGAAGAATCCAGGGTTTCAAACATCTTTTTTTTTTTTTTTTTCCTTCTGCCCCCCCCCCCTCCTCTTTTTTAAACAAAACACCATGATTTTAGAATAAAGGGGCAATTCTCCTTCCTTGTTCCCCTCCACAAAACACATGCACATATGCTCAGGCTGTCTTTATTCTTTTTAACTGTTTTTTAAATTGTTTCATGAAAGAGTGGATCTTGGCTTTATTTTAAATGGACCCAGTCTAAGCTTCCAGGTCAAATACTCAAACTCCTCATCATAATGCCTCAAGTACAGTGATCTTATTTGGGCTACACTGTTTGCGAAACCCCATAGTGTGATCATTGCTGTGCAAGACCTGGGGGAGTCATAAAATATTCTTGGAAACGGCAGGATGGTCTCGAGATGGAGGCACAGAACTGAGAGCTGGGTTTTCTTCTCAGCCTTGCCATAGTAGTCACATCACCTTGGGAAAGTTACCGCCATAGGGACATAGGAATTGCCAGCCTGGATCAAATCTGAGGTCCATCTAGTCCAGTATCCCATCTGCCAGCACTGGGTAGCACCAGATGGTTTAGAGCAGGGGTCGGCAACCTTTCAGAAGTGGTGTGCTGAGTCTTCATTTATTCACTCGAATTTTAGGTTTCACATGCCAGTAATACATTTTAATGTTTTTAGAAGGTCTCTTTCTAGAAGTCTATAATATATAACTGAACTATTGTTGTATGTAAAGTAAATAAGATTTTTAAAATGTTTTAAGAAGCTTCTTTTAAAATTAAATTAAAATGCAGAGCCCCCCAGACCGGTGGCGAGGACCCGGGCAGTGTGAGTGCCACTGAAAATCAACTCGCCTTTGGCACGTGTGCCATAGGTTGCCTACCCCTGGTTTAGAGGAAGGTATAAGAACCCCCCCAGTCGCAGATGTAGGATAATCTGCCTCCAACATTAGGTCTCCTCCTGATCTCTGATCCTTAGAGATTAGACTAAACTCCAAAGGGTTTAATGTCCCTCCCAAAATTTTTGTTGTTAATTATTTACTGATCCCTTTTTGAATCTTGACCAGTTCTTGGCCTCAATGACTTCCTTTGGCAATGAGTTCCATAGTTTAGTTACACCTGTGGAAATGTATTTCCAACCTTTTAGTTTCACTGAATGTTGCCTTGTTTTTGTGTTAAGAGACAGGATCTCCCTGCTCTAGTCCATTCATTGTTTTAGGTACTTTTTTTCACATTCCCTGTCGTTCATCTCTTTTCTAAGGTAACAACCTGTCTTTTCAGTCTCTCCTCATATATGAGGTTTTCCAGGTCCTTCATTCTCATCACCCTTTTCAAAAACCCTCTACTTCTGCAATATCCACATAAAGATGCTTTTCTCTGACTCAGTTTCCCCCACCCCATGTCTATCTTGTCTATCTTGTAAGCTCTTCAGGTCAGGGATGGTCACTTATGTATTCGTACAATGGGTCTCTGATCTCAGGGCTTTTAAGCATTAGTGAATACTCCCGCAAAGAGACTGTCAGATGGAAAGTGCCACAGGAATGCTCAGGACTACTGTACCCATCTGTTGTTTTTGTACAAGATATAAATTAATGTTAGCGGGGATTTTGTGATGGCAGAATGTGGCAAAGCTCTGCAAAGAAGACAGCCAGCTGAGACAGTTCAGCACAGTTCTTACCAGTGCAGCCAGGAGACTCTGTCTTGGCCCACCAGGAAGACCACAAGATGCCTACTTTGAGGCTCAGCTGCAATACCATGCAGGATGCACACAGTCTGGCTATGCTGGGGGTGTACTCTGCAAATCATCGAAGTCCCCTGTAGAGTTTGACCATTAGGGGGAAGTCACAACAGAGCTAGACTCTCCTGTGGTGTTTAAGCGTATTATGGCTGTGAAGGGAGAGGCTGCTAAGTAATTTAACCTTGCACAAATCTAAATAGTCGGAATCACAAAGTCATAGAAGACAGAGTTGATACAGGCATACGTGACAGCTCATCCAGTCCATGTCCTGACAGGGCAGGATGGATCCAGTGCTTTTTCCAGTCTAGATGAAGATGTGGTCGGGTTATGCTCTGCCACCGGCTGATTTTGGAAGTGCATCATCTTCCCTTGCTGGGCTTCAGTTTACACTGTGAAATGTGGGTAAATCCTACCTTACAAGTGATCTTCAGTCCTTATGAACTAGTGAGATGCAAGGGCTTTGGTATCCTCACATGGGAGGAGCTTCAGAAATGCTAAGTGTCTATTAGATGTGATAGAATAATGTCCCAGGGCTCTGATGTCTACTGATAAAAAATTCTGCAGTGTTAAGGACCTAAACAGCCCCCACATTCTTCTTCGAGTGCTTGCTCATATAGATTCCAATTAGGTGTGCGCGCGCCGCGTGTGGAAGATTTTTGCCCTAGCAACTCTCGGTGGGTCGGCTGAGGCGCCCCCTGGAGTGGCACCCTCATGGCGCCGGATATATGCCCCTGCCGACCCAGCGCCCCCTCAGTTCCTTCTTACCGCCTGTGACAGTCGTCGGAACTGTAGAGAGCGGCATAGCTGACCTCCACATCCCTAGCTTTCTCGTTGTCTTATAATTAGTTCTTAGTGTAGTTTATTAGTTTAGCAGTTTTTAGAGTAGTCTTAGTAAGTTTGTATATCGTGTATTAGTGTATATAGTTGTACATAAGTTGGGGAATCGGGGTTTATCCCCGTTCCTCCGCCCGGGTACGAGGGCTCATGTCCAAGTCTCCGGGTTTCAAGCCTTGCTCGGCCTGTCTCAAGCCGACGCCCATTGGAGACCCCCACGACTCCTGTTTGAAGTGCCTGGGGGAAGCTCATCAACCTGACAAGTGTCGCATTTGCAAGGCTTTTAAGCCTCGGACAAAAAAGGAGCTGGACTTCCATCTAAAACAGCTCCTCATGGAAGCGGCACTTAGTCCGGTGGCACCGCCCACAGGCCAGACACCGTCGGTCCGTAGCGCGCCTCCAGCACCAGCCAGGTACCTCGGCACCGGACGTCTCCGGCACCGGTACAGAAGCGGCACCGCTCACTATCTCCGCAGCCCAAGAAGCAGCACAAACCACCTGCTGCTCCTCCACAGGTGCAAGCACCGCCAGCGGCCTCAGTGGAACAGCACACTGTGCCAGACCGCACTGCGAAGGCACTAACTGCGGCACCGTCAAGTCCGGTGCATATAAGCTCCCCGGTGCACACCGTGGTTGAGCTGGGCCTGCCAATACTATCTGGCAGTCCCCGGCGTCCATCCCTCCCACAGCAAGAGGGGTGGAAAGGAAATACATGGTGCCATCCAAAGATTATGAGTACTTGTATGTGTACCTTGCTCCCTCGTGGTACAGTAAACAAGAGGGAGAGGCATGGCCAACAAGCGCCCGCCCGTAAGTCCAAGGACGCTAGGCGCCTGGATCTGTTCAGGCATAAGATTTACTCAACTGGTGGCCTACAGCTCAGGGTAGCTAATCAGCAGGCCCTCCTGAGCCGTTATAATTATAACACCTGGAACTCGATGGGGAAATTCAAAGAGTTGGTTCCCCAGGAGTCCAGGGAAGAGTTTGGGGCCTTGCTCGAAGAGGGCAAGAAGGTGGCAAGAACATCACTCCAGGCGTCTTTAGATGCAGCTGACTTGGCAGCTAGAACTCTCTAGCCTTGGGAGTGGCTATGCGCCGCAATTCATGGCTGCAAGTGTCCGGCCTTCCTCCGGAACTGCAGCAGATTATACAGGACCTGCCCTTTGAAGGCCAAGGTCTCTTCTCAGAGAAGACTGATCCCAGACTGCAAAGTCTGAAGGATAACCGGGCCACCATGTGCTCATTGGGCATGCATACCCCAGTGACGCAACGCAGGCCCTTCTGGCCCCAGCAGCAGCACACTTACCCTAACCCTCGACTGCTGCAAGACTTCTCTAGAAGGCATGGTCGTGGCAATAGGAGGCGACAACCTGGTCTGCAAGCAGGCCAGAATCAGGGCCCCCCTAGACCATCAGCGGGGCCCAGACAAAACTTTTGAAGTTGCGCTCGAGGACGGAGCACCAGTCTCCTCCCAGGATCCTTCCCTGCCTTTCTCCAACCGCCTCTCCTGTTTCCTCCCTGCGTGATCCCGCATAACATCAGATCGCTGGGTCCTACTCACGGTGGAAACTGGACACCATCTTCAGTTTATTTCGCCCCCCCTCCTTCCCCGTCCCTCTTCAGGGACCCTTCTCATGAGCAACGCTTCTTGCAGGAGGTACAAGCGCTCCTGTCTATTGGAGCGGTGGAAGAGGTACCAAGAGACTTGAGGGGCAGGGGTTTTTACTCCCGCTACTTCCTAATCCCCAAGGCAAAGGGGGGGCTTCGGCCCATCCTGGACCTATGCAGACTCAACAAATTCATGGTAAAGTTGAAGTTCCACATGGTTACCCTGGGAACTATTATCCCATCCCTGGATTCTGGAGATTGGTACGCCGCCCTCGACATGAAGGACGCGTACTTCCACATAGCGATCTACCCACCACACAGGCAGTTCCTTCGCTTTGTGGTTGGACAGCAGCATTTCCAATTTGCGGTCCTCCCCTTCGGCCTCTCCACAGCGCCAAGGGTCTTCACAAAATGTATGGCTGTCGTAGCGGCCTGGCTCCACAGACATCAGATCCAAGTGTTTCCGTACCTCGACAACTGGCTCATTCGGGGTTGGTCTGAGCTACAGGGGCGGTCTCACGTTCGCTTCATTATGACCTGCTTCAGGCAACTGGGCCTGCTGCTCAATGCCAAAAAGTCCACTTTGGAGCCAACCCAAAGAATAGACTTCATCGGGACAGTCCTGGACTCGAATCTCGCCAGGGCGTGCCTACCGCAGATCCGCTTCCAGTCCATGATGACTATTATCCATGCCCTCTGAAGCTTCCCGACCTCGACAGCACGCATGTGCCTTGGTCTTCTGGGCCATATGGCCTCGTGCACCTTCGTGACCAAACATGGCAAGCTATGCCTCCGCCCGCTTCAGATCTGGCTCTCGTCAGTATACCGCCCAGGCCAGGACACTTTGGACACAGTACTCATGGTGCCAACGAAGGTCTTGTCCTCTCTGGGTTGGTGGCTAAACCTCAATCTTGTTTGCGGGGGGATGCCATTCCATGCCCCACAGCCCTCTCTCGTCCTCACCACGGACGGGTCCTCTCTGGGCTGGGGCACTGACCTCGCGAACCTTCGCACACAAGGCCTTTGGTCTGCACAAGAAATATCCCTGCACATCAACGTCAGGGAACTGAGAGCAGTACGCCTAGCGTGTCAGGTATTCCGCGAACACCTGTAGGGCCGTTGTGTTGCGATCTTCACAGACAACACAACGGCCATGTTTTACATCAACAAGCAAGGCGGAGCGCGGTCGTCCCTCCTCTGTCAGGAAGCCATACATCTCTGGGAATTTTGCATAGCCCAATCAATCAACCTGGTGGCATATTTTCTCCCAGGAGTCCAGAACACCTTGGCAGATTGCCTCAGTAGGTCCTTCCTGGCTCACAAGTGGTCGATACATCCGGACGTTATTCATTCTGTTTTCCGGAGGTGGGGATTTCCCCATATAGACCTTTTCGCCTCTCGTGAGAATTGGAAGTGCCAAGTGTTCTGCTCTCTCCAGGGATGTTCTTCGGGCTCCCTGTTCGGGCTTTCCTGATACCGTGGAAAGACCACCTGCTCTATCCCTTCCCTCTGTTTCCGTTGGTCCACAAGGTCCTCCTCAAGTTACGCAGAGACGAGGCCTGCTTAATCTTGATCGCTCCAACATGGCCCAGACAACAGTGGTACACCACGCTCCTCGATCTGTCGGTGACAGAACCAATCGCTCTGCCATTTTGGCTGGACCTGATCACTCAGGAACACGGCAGGTTATGTCATCCGGACCTGCAGTCTCTCCACCTGACTGCATGGCCAAATGGAAGCGCTTCTGCTGGTATGTCCTAAATAACATTGTCCCTACGGGGGTACCAATACCTACCATCCTGGACTATCTCTGGTCCTTGAAACAGCAAGGCCTAGCTGTCTCATCTATCAGAGTCCACCTAGCAGCGATCTCCGCCTTCCACCCGGGTGAGCACGAGCACTCAGTCTTCTCCTGTGCCATGGTCAGCAGGTTCCTCAAGGGCTTAGAACGTCTGTACCCACAAATTCGTCAGCCAGCCCCTACGTGGGACCTCAATCTAGTCCTATCTAGACTCATGGGTGCTGCCTTCAAACCGATGGCCACCTGCTCGCTTCTGTACCTTTCCTGGAAAAAACAACTTAGGGCCCTCACATCGGACCCACCGTATACGGTGTTCCATAAGGACAAGGTACAGCTGCGACCACAGCCCGCCTTCCTCCCTAAGGTGGTGTCTGCCTTCCATATCAACCAAGACATCTTCCTTCCGGTCTTCTTCCCAAAGCTGCACGCTTCGTGAAGGGAACAACAGCTACATTCCCTAGACGTTCGCAGGGCTCTTGCTTTCTACATTGAGCGAACAAAGCCGTTCAGAAAGACATCCCAACTGTTTGTAGCGGTGGCAGACCGGATGAAAGGCCTTCCGGTCTCTTCACAGCGAATATCGTCTTGGATTACTTCATGCATCCGTGCCTGTTATGACTTGGCTGGTGTCCCAGCTCCACGACTCACTGGCCATTCCACTCGGGCCCAAGCTTCTTCCTCTGCCTTTCTGGCTCATGTGCCCATACAGGAGATCTGTAGTGCAGTGACTTGGTCATCCGTGCACACTTTCGCTTCCCACTATGCCATAGTGCAGCAGTCCAGGGATGATGCGGCATTTGGCTCAGCGGTCCTTCACTCCGCGACATCTAACTCCGACCCAACCAGCTAGGTAAGGCTTGGGAGTCACCTAATTGGAATCGATATGAGCAAGCACTCGAAGAAAAAACGGTTACTCACCTTTGTAACTGTTGTTCTTCGAGATGTGTTGCTCATATCCATTCCAAACCCGCCCTCCTTCCCCGCAGTCGGAGTAGCCGGCAAGAAGGAACTGAGGGGGCGCAGGGTCGGCAGGGGCATATATCCGGCGCCATGAGGGCGCTACTCCAGGGGGCGCCTCAGCTGACCCACCGAGAGTTGCTAGGGTAAAAATCTTCCGACGATCGTGCACCTGGCGCATGCACACCTAATTGGAATGGATATGAGCAACACATCTCGAAGAACGACAGTTACAAAGGTGAGTAACTGTTTTTTCTCAGTCATTATCTGAGCAACGGACAACAAAAAGTAGTGGTTCTTCTTTGAGTGCTTGAGCATATGTAGCCCACTCTTGGTGCACACATGACCATGCAGTTGGGATAAGAGTCCAGTGTCTACTCACGTGCATCCTGAATAGCCTTGTGCTCCTAACTGAGGACCTAACGGGTGGAATGGGCCAATCGCCACTCAGTGCCTTCTCACTGCTCATGATGGCCAAATGGAGATCCTTAGTGTCCATCTCATGAGGCATCCTTTTTTCTTGATCCACTATAGTAAATTGCACACACTTTAGTGCTAGATAGATAGCTGCACTGGGTATATATTGGTGTTAGATGGGGTGGTTAGCTGAACTGTGTACATATTAATGTTAGCTAGTTGGGGTAGGCACCTAGTGCAATTTTTTTTTAACTAGTTAATAGTTTGGGGGAAGTTTTTCCCTGACTGGGATCTTCTTCACGGTGCTGGGACTTAGGGGTAAACCATCATAACCCACCCAGCTTTAAGTATTGTCCCTCTTGGTGATACTTATTAATGATGGGCTCAATAGATGCCTGTTTTATCTTGGGAAAGCCCATATTTCCCACAGATGCTCGGTGTGCGAGTCCTTTTCTAAAAGGACTTTACAAGCTAGAGAGGTGAATTTAAATTGTTTGAGAGACCATTTCATGCTGTTGGCCTCCAACCTAGGGCAGGGCAGACCCCCCGGACATGTTCCACCTCAGGCCAGAAGAGCCTTTGAGAGTTCCATCTTTGAAGGTCATTCCAGTTTTGGATTCCAGTAAGACTCTTAAAACAAAATCTTTAGAGAAAAAGAAGCATCACTCCCCTGGAAAAGTTGGGCAGATCCCCTACGGGATTCCCAATAAGTGGTCCACATCACCTTATCACTTGCATTCTAAGGAGATTCCACTGCCCAAACTGGATACCATGGGAGCTCTGAGGGAGCACAGTACCAGGACTCCAGTACTGTCTCAGGATTCAAAGCTAGCTCCCTCCAGTACTGAGACCAGAGCTTTGGGTGTTACCTCAGCAGCCAGCACTTTGGCACTGGCTATTACAGGACAAGTCCCACAGGACTTTGGTTTCCTTGATGCTACTTGCTTCAGCAAAATGTGTTCCAGTACTGGGCAGCTGGCACCATCAACCCCGATGTATATTTGTTTGTTTTTCCTTGACTGGGAAAACCTCAGCTGAGGTTTATAGCACCGCCCCTCTCAGTACTAGGAAAGCTTGCAGTGCCAAGGGATCTTCAGGTGTTAGAAGAGCTGGAATTTCCTGTGCTGTACACAGGCCTAAACATGCTTTCCATGGTACCGATATCCCCTGCTTCACTGGCACCAAGTACCTCCCCAGGGCTGATTGCCCTGCTTCAGTAGCCCCTCCCTTAGATCTGGAATGCTCGTTTCCATCTTCTGACTCTCACCAGTGAGGAATGTCTTGTACTTACTTTTCAAGAGCCCCTCTGTGTGGATTTTATGAGTCTAAGAGGGAATCAAGGGCTTCATTCAGGGCTCTCGTAGGGAGCTAAGGGTAGCATATGCCCTTACTCTTCCCTGTGGACCTCAGGTTTTTTCCTTATAACATTCCAATATGGCCTTATTGAAACCCCTGGGGTCCTTACCAGCCAAGGGATCACACCTCCACACCACAATGCTAGGGTGAAACCCTTCTCCCTACTATACGCCAAGCCCAAAGGGGTATCAGCTTGCAGTGCATGCATCTGAGCCCTATGAGGACTTTTTGGGGGAGAAGCAGCCTCAGGCTGAGGCTCCAGAAAACCTATGGTTATGTCATCCTTGTCCCCAGATGTGGTGGTGGTACATTCTACACCATAGGAAACACTATTTCACTAGGAGGGCGGTGAAGCACTGGAATGCGTTACCTAGGGAGGTGGTGGAGTCTCCTTCCTTGGAGGTTTTTAAGGCCCGGCTTGACAAAGCCCTGGCTGGGATGATTTAGTTGGGAATTGGTCCTGTTTTGAGCAGGGGGTTGGACTAGATGACCTCTTGAGGTCCCTTCCAAACCTGATATTCTATGATTCTATGATCTCTCCCAGACGACTACAAGAGTGTTCAAGGCCTGCTCAGATGTATAGCTGATTCCCTTCAGATACTGACCGAAGGCGTACAAGAGACCCACATAAACCTTTGGTCATTCTCCATGTATCTATGCCTGGGTGTGTGGCACTTCCATCAGTGAGGAGCCTGCCAAACATATGTGCAGACAGCAACATAAAAGGTTCCAGGTGCCATCCACCCAAGAGTTGTATCTGTACACATATCCAGTACCTGGCTTGCTTGGTTGTTGCGGCAGCTAATGAGAAAAGCAGCTGCAGCTAAGAATGACTCTGAGAGAAAAGGAACCAAAATGGCTCTATTTGTTTGGATGTAAAAGTTATTTGTCTGCCAGCCTACAATTCTGAATTACAAATTTTTAGGTATTATTGGTCCATTATGATTCTTTCAACTACAATAAAACTTCGGACTTTATTGATAAATGCCCTCAGTAAAAGAGAGGAGTTTTAAATCTTCAGTTGCAGAAGGGCTTAATTACTAGGACATCCTTCCATCTGGCTCTGAATGCTGCTGACACTGCATCCAGTTGTTATGAGAAGGGCAACCGAGTTCCATAGTTCTGGCATCTGGGGAGAAGTTCAGACAATCATGGAGGAGCTTCCTTTTGAGAGCCTAGATCATTTTAGCATGAAAATCAATGAGGTTCTTTACTTGTTGAAGGATTCATGGGCCATACTGCATTGTTGTGGGGTTTATACACTCCTAAGAGAAAACCAAGAAGACCTCATACTTATTCCAAACAGAGATCATCACCCCATACATTCTCCCACAAGAGAGCCTTGCAGCCCCTTAGAGAAAGGTAGCAGTTTCCAAAAAGGAGACTTTTTTTCCTTGGCTATCACTTCATCCCACTTTGCATCTGCATCCAAACACATTGGTCAGGAGTTGTACTATGATCCATCTATTGTATCTAGACCCTTCCTACACCACCATTTGGGCACTGTCTTCAGTTTTTTAAGGAATCATGGAATCTGATAACAGACTGCTGGTTCCTATAGAGAATCTCAGTTGGATACTCCATTCAGTTCCATACTGTGCCTCTTCCCATTCCCTTCCCCATCCTTTTTCAGGGACCCCCTCTCACTGTTGCATCAAGAAGTGGGCAATAAGAGTCGTTCCACTTCAGTACAAGGGCATAGGTTTCTTTTCCAATTTCTTCCTAATACCGAAGAAAAGTAGGGGAGGAAATGGCACCCAGTTCTGAATTTGAGGGAGACCAACATTTTCATGTGCCAATTCAAGTTCAGCATGGTGACCCTAGCCTCCATAATTCCATCTCTAGAGACACAGAACTGGTTTGTGGCTTCCACCACAGAATACCTATTTCCATATCTCCTACATCTGGCACACAGGAAGTACATGAGATTCTGGGTGGGACAAAGCCACCTGCCCTTGGGTCTCTCTGCAATGCCAAGAGGCTTCATCACCAAGGGTCTAGCAGTCATTGCACTCCATCTGAGAAGACAGGGAGTAATAATTTACCCATATCTGGATGACTGGCTCATCTGAGAGAAATAGTCTCAACAGGGGGAAGGTCAATTTATTGCATTCTCCAATTTTTTCTTGTCCTCAGTTTGATTAATAAAGAAAAGTCCTATTTAACACCTACATAGATAGAAGTCAAAGGGGCAGTAATAGACTCCATGACAGCAAAAGCTTATCTACTTCGAGAGATTGGAGGCTATGTCCAACCTTATCAATCATCTCCAAAAGCAGAGGCAACGTGTGGAAGGGAGGGCATGTGGGGTCACACCCCTACCCCCAATTTCTGCCAGGGTTTATATGCCCTGCCCAGAACTCTGCTGCATGCCACCAGAACCTTTAAATCGTGCCCCCTATGCTAACAACAGTTATGAGTCTTCTCTGTTCAAAAGCATCCTCACACTAATGTAAAGGGTTGTATAAGTCTGCTTGGGCACTTGGTCTCCTGCGTGTTCATTATGCAGCATGCCGGGTTGCACCTACGCTGCATGCTGAGCTGGCTGAAGTCAGCATACAACCTAGATGGAGCTACTATAAGGTGGGTGCATAACTGGTTGGAAAACCATTCCCAGAGGGTAGTTATCAGTGGTTCATAGTCAATCTGGAAGGGCATATCCAGGGGGTTCCCACAGGGATCAGTTCTGAGTCAGGTTCTGTTCAATATCTTTTAGATAATGGTATAGAGCGTACACTTATAAAGTTTGTGGATTATACCAAGCAGGGAGGGGTTGCAAGTGCTTTGGAGGATAGGATTAAAATTAAAAATGATCTGAACAAACTGGAGAAATGGTCTGAAGTAAATAGAATGAAATTCAATAAGGACAAATGCAAAGTACTCCACTGAAGAAGGAACAATCAGTTGCACACATACAAAATGGGAAAAGACTGCCTAGGAAAGAGTATTGTGGAAAGAAATCTGGGGGTCATAGTGGATCACAAACTAAATATGACTCAACAAAAAAAGCAAACATTATTCTGGGATGTATTAGCAGGAGTGTTTTAAGCAAGACAAGAGAAGTAACTCTTCTGCTCTACTCCGCGCTGATTAGGCCTCAACTGGAGTATTGTGTCCAATTCTGGGCACCACATTTCAGGAAAAATGTGGACAAATTGTAGAAAGTCCAGTGAAGAGCAACACAAATGATTAAAGGTCTGGAAAACATGATCTATGAGGGAAGATTGAAAAAACTGGGTTTGTTTAGTTGGAAAAGAGAAGACAGAGAGGGGACATAACAGTTTTCAAGTATATAAAAGGTTGTTACAAGGACAAGGGAGCAAAATTGTTCTCTTTAACCTCTGAGGACAGGACAAGAAGCACAATGGACTTAAATTGCAGCAAGGGCAGTTTAGCTTGGACATTAGGAAAAACTTAACTGTCAGGATGGTTAAGCACTGGAATAAATTGCCTACGGAAGTTGTGGAATCTCCGTCATTAGAGCTTTTTAAGTGCAAGTTAGACAAACACCCTTCAGGGTTGGTCTATAATACTTAGTCTTGCCATGAGTGCAGGGAGGGGACTGAACTAGATGACTTCTCAAGGTCCCTTCCAGTTCAGTGATTCTATGCTGCATAGGCACCATGTGGACATGCCTCTGCTAATCCTGCAAAATATTCTCACATCACTAAATTGTTGGAAAAACCCCAACCAAGTGTGCAGGAAAGTATGCTTTTCTCCATACCTCCCAACCAAGGCTTGTGACACAGATGTGTCCCTTGTGGGATGGGGCGTGCCCCTGGACCATCATCAGGCACAAGGTCTATGGACTCAGGAGGAGTCTTGACTACGAACAAACATATTGAAGCTCAAAGTAGTTCTCAAAGCTTGTACTACTTTACTACCATTGATTCAAACATGGACTATTCATTCAACATGTTTGAATTAACAGTCCAGGGGGGCATGTCAAGAGGTAGATGAACAATGGAACATCTGGCATCTGGTATATTTCATGGCAATTCATCTCCCACGTCTACAGAATCTCTAGCGGACCTTTTTCATCCAACCACGCGTGGATAATCAAGGACTCTGATACCCATCATGTTTTTCAGGAATGGGGTCATCCATCAATAGATATGTTTGTGACAGACAAGAATGGCAAGTGTCTCTGTTTCCACTCCAGAGGAGGTCTAAGCCAAGGATCTCTATCAGACACATATTTCATTCACTTGTCCTCAAGATTGACGTATGCTTACTGACCAACACTTGTCATTCTGAGGGTACTCAGAAAGATCAAGCAAGAACTGCCAGGGTCGTCATGATAGCTCCCATCCGGATGAGGCAGTTTTGGTACCTAGAGTTGATATTGCTAGCGAGTCATCCTGCAAGACCCTTACCCCTACTACCAGACTTAATATTACACAAAATAGGGTCATTGTACTTTCAAATCCAGCCTCCCTCCACTTCAATGCTGGGCTTCTGGCTGCACGTCAGGCATAGAGAGATCATGCTCCTCCAACATTCACAACATTTGATCCAAAGTAGTAGAAATTCTACCAGATAAACTTAGCTGGTAAGTGGAAAAGATTTGGACTGTGATGTGAAGGACATTAATTACATCCTGTTGAAGCCCAGATCCCCACTGTCTTGGACTACTTGCCTTTCTCTAAGGAGTTTGGGGAGTTCATAGAATCATAGAATATCAGGGTTGGAAGGGACCTCAGGAGGTCATCTAGTCCAATCCCCTGCTCAAAGTAGGACCAATTCCCAACTAAATCATCCCAGCCAGGGCTTTGTCAAACCTGACCTTAAAAACCTCTAAGGAAAGAGATTCCACGACCTCTCTAGGTAACCCATTCCAGTGCTTCATCACCCTCCTAGTGAAAAAGTTTTTCCTAATATCCAACCTAAACCTCCCCAACTGCAACTTGAGACCATTACTCCTTGTTCTGTCATCAGGTACGACTGAGGACAGTCTAGATCCATCCTCTTTGGAACCCCCTTCCAGGTAGTTGAAAGCAGCTATCAAATCCCCCTTCATTCTTCTCTTCTGCAGACTAAACAATCCCAGTTCCCTCAGCCTCTCCTCATAAGTCATGTGTTCCAGCCCCCTAATCATTTTGGTTGCCCTCCACTGGACTCTTTCCAATTTTTCCACATCCTTCTTGTAGTGTGGGGCCCAAAACTGGATACAGTACTCCAGATGAGGCCTCACCAATGTCGAATAGAGGGGAATGATCACGTCCCTCGATCTGCTGGCAATGCCCCTACTTATACAGCCCAAAATGCCGTTAGCGTCCTTGGCAACAAGGGCACACTGTTGACTCATATCCAGCTTCTCGTCCACTGTAACCCCTAGGTCCTTTTCTGTAGAACTGCTTCCTAGCCATTCGGTCTCTAGTCTGTAACAGTGCATGGGATTCTTCCGTCCTAAGTGCAGGACTCTGCACTTGTCCTTGTTGAACCTCATCAGGTTTCTTTTGACTCATAGACTCATAGACTCATAGACTTTAAGGTCAGAAGGGACCATTATGATCATCTGGTCTGACCCCCTGCATGCTGCAGGCCATAAAACCGTCCCTACCCCTTCCCTGGACTCTGCTGTTGAAGTCCCCAATCCTGTTTTAGGTGACTTCAATTGGCAGAAACCCTCCTGCTAGAGATCCCTGCCCCATGCTGCGGAGGAAGGCGAAAAACCTCCAGAGGCTCAGCCAATCTGCCCTGGAGGAAAATTCCTTCCCGACCCCAAATATGGCGATCAGTAAGACCCCGAGCATATAGGCAAGAGTCTCCAGCCTGACCCCTGTCGGCCATTATACAATTTACCTACCATTTCTTGGTTTTCCTTGACTACTATGTTTTACCATTAAACCATTCCCTCCATAAATTTATCTAACTTAATCTTAAAACCAGACAGGTCCGTCGCCCCCACCGTTTCCCTCGGAAGGCCGTTCCAATATTTCACCCCTCTGACGGTCAGAAACCTGCGTCTAATTTCAAGCCTGAACCTCCCCACGGCCAGTTTATATCCATTCGTTCTCGTATCCACATTAGTACTAAGCTGGAATAATTCTTCTCCCTCCCTCGTATTAATCCCTCTAATATAGTTAAAGATAGCAATCATATCCCCCCTCAGCCTTCGCTTTGTCAGACTAAACAACCCAAGCTCCTCTAGTCCCAATCCTCTAATTTGTCTAGGTTCCTCTGTATCCTATCCCTACCCTCCAGCGTATCTACCACTCCTCCCAGTTTAGTGTCATCTTCAAACTTGCTGAGAATGCAGTCCACGCCGTCCTCCAGATCATTAATGAAGATATTGAACAAAACTGGCCCCAGGACCGACCCCTGGGGCACTCCACTTGAAACCAGCTGCCAACTAGACATGGAGCCGTTGATCACTACCCGTTGAGCCCGACAATCGAGCCAGCTTTCTATCCACCTTATAGTCCTATTAATAATAGTTCTACTAGGTTGCACCAGACAGCCATTTCTGCATACCACCCTTCCATTGAAAGGTACAGAGTAGTTTCCTACCCCACTGTGGCCTTTAAGGGCCTTATCCAGGTTTTTCCTGTGAAAGGAATCCCCCCCCCCGCGCGCGCACACACACACACACACACCCCTTAGGACGTTAGTGTGTTTCTGGCAGGTTCAATGGGGGCCCCAATGAATGCCTACTAAGCTGCTCTCTATTGCACTTGTCTATTAAAACTCTTTGGTAGTAGTTACATCAGCTAGAAGAACTGGGTGAAGTACAGGTTCTTATGGAGGGACATCCCTATACTGTAGTCCATAAATATGAGGTATCGCTCAGACCCCATCACAACTTCCTCCCCAAGGTAGTTACGGCCTTCCATTTAAACCAGATGACTCATTTACCAACATTTTCTTCTAAATCACATACTAATCGGGAGAGGCTAGGCTGCACATCTTAGATCACAGGTAGTCAATTATTTTTTTGTCAAGGTTCAAATTTCTTGGTCAAGGTATAGTCAAGGTCCAGGCTCCAGAGAAAATAACAAGAATAATGATAAGTAAATAAAAAGATTTTGGGGTCCATTCAAAAGCATCTGGTTGTCTGGCTTTGCCCTGTGGTCTGCATATTGACTACCCCTGCCTTAGATATTTGCAGGGCCTTAGCCTTTCATTTGAAAAAGACCAAACCTTTCAGGACTTCCCCGAATTGTTGATAACATTTGCTGAAGGAATGAAGGGCCAACAATCCCACTATCCATGTGGGATCAAGTTGTATTAAAATCTGTTATGATCATAGCTAGTTTTGATCTCCCTAGCTCAGATCAGGGCACATTCCAATAGAGCTCAGTCAGCTTCTGTGGCTTCCTTTTAAAGGGTACCCATTTCAGACAGCTGCAAAGCTGCTATGTGAACAGGGCCGGCTCCAGGCACCAGCCCACCAACCATGTGCTTGGGGCGGCACCTGGGGGGGGGCGGCGCGGCAGGGCGCGCCGGCCCGAGAGCGGGGACATGACTGGGCTCGCTGCCCTCCCTGTGGTGCTCTGGCCGCCGGGGAGAGCGGAGCCGCAGCGGGCTCGCCGCCTTCCCACTGGCGCTCTGGCCACCGGGGGCTCTCCGCCCTGCTCCCGGCACTCCGGCCAGTCGGGGAGAGCGGAGAGCCGCGGCGGGCTTATCGTCCTCCCCCCAGCAATCTGGCCGCCGGGGGCTCTCTGCCCTCCCCCCGGCGCTCTGGCCGCCGGGGAGAGTGGAGCCCCGGCCGGGCTCTCCGCCCTGCTCCCGGCGCTCCGGCCAGTCGGGGAGAGCGGAGAGCCGCGGCGGGCTTACCGTCCTCCCCCCAGCAATCTGGCCGCCGGGGGCTCTCTGCCCTCCCCCCGGCGCTCTGGCCGCCGGGGAGAGTGGAGCCCCGGCCGGGCTCTCCGCCCTGCTCCCGGCGCTCCGGCCAGAGCGCCGCAAGGGCTCTCCGCCCTCCCCCCGGCGCTCTGGCCACCGGGGGCTCTCCGCCCTCCTCCCGGCGCTCTGGCCGCCGGGGGCTCTCCGCCCTCCCCCCGGCGCTCTGGCCGCCGGGGAGAGCGGAGCCCCGGCCGGGCTCTCCGCCCTTCTCCCAGCGCTCTGGCCGGTCGGGGAGAGCGGAGAGCCGCACCGGGCTCTCCGCCCTCCCCCCGGCGCTCTGGCCGCCGGGGGCTCTCCGCCCTCCCCCCGGCACTCTGGCCGCCGGGGAGAGCAGAGCCCCGGCCGGGCTCTCCGCCCTCCTCCCGGCGCTCTGGCTGCCGGGGGCTCTCTGCTCTTCCCCCGGCACTGCGGCGGGCTCGCCGCCCTCCCTGCGGCGCTTCAGCCCGGTCGGGGATTGCGGGCCCGCGGCCGGGCTCAGCACCCTCCCCTGCCGTGCGGGGGGGGCCCGCGGCGGCGGATGCCTTTTTTGCCTAGGGCAGCAAAAAAGCCAGAGCCGGCCCTGTATGTGAAGTTCAGTCCATACTTCTACTAAACAGTATTACTTGGTAGAAGCATCAGAGTCTGTTTGTTTCAACATCCACGTTCTTATAGCAGTTGACTGCTTGTACGTCATCAAAAGTGGAACATGTATATGGACAAGCACTCAAAGAAAAAAGAAAAGTTACCTTTACAATAACTGGAGTACTTTCAGGTGTGCTGTCCACATGTATTCCATGCCCTGCCTTCATTCCCCACTATTCCAGTGTCCTATAACACCTGGATTTCTTGGTGAAGAAACTGAATGGCAGTTGGGCCCTCTCCACCCTTTATGGTCTTTGTATGGGAACATGAGGATATTCAGTCTCAGCGGCCACTGCTGGCCAAAATACTGTACCCTGATCTCTCAAGCACATAGACTTTAAGGTCAGAAGAGACCATTATGATCATCTAGTCTGACCTCCTGCACAATGCAGGCCACAGAATCTCACCCACCCACTCCTGTAACAAACCCCGAACCTATGTCTGAGTTACTGAAGTCCTCAAATCGTGGTTTAAAGACGGAGTGTGTGGACAGCCCGAGAGGAATCCATGTGGACAGCGCATCTCAAAGAACATCAATTACTGTAAAGGTGGGTCATTTTTCTTTTCCTATCAGAACCAGAAGCCATTTTTATATGAATCAGAATCTGGACCAGGCAGGGCATGCCCTTTCCCTACTTGTCACCACACTGATTCCTTTCTTCTCCCCTGCATGTTCCCTTCTCCCCCTTCCCCTCCCAGAGACCAAGCCAAGACCAGCGGATGCGCCCTAAAAGGGGGGGGCCCACAGGCACACGAACCATGGCTCCGCCACCCTGAGGCCCCGCCCCTTCTCAAGCCTCCGCCCATCCCCCCCCGAGCCTCTGCCCTCGCACCGTCCCTTCTTCCAAGACTCCGCTTCCAAACTGCCTCTGCCCATGAGGTCTTGCTCCCGTGCCGCCTCTTCCCCCCAACATCCCACCCCATCTCTCACCCTTATGGCTGGTAAAAAGCTGTGGGGGGAAGCATGGCCCCTTGGCCCCCCTGTTCCAGGGACCCTGGACCAAGCTGATCTCCTCCATGTTGAGCAACAAGAAGCAGAGCAGCAGTTCAAGAGGGCATGAATCCTGCTCTCTGATGGGCTCACACACAGCAAGACACAGAGGGCTTCAGAAAACAGCATTTTAGTCACTTTCAATCTACTGCTAGGGATGCATACATGGGAGAATGAACAGATGGGAAAACACACAGCACAGGAAATGCAGGTGGAAGGGAGGAGGGGAACTGAGCTGAATCCCAGAGAAATTAGAGAAGAAAAAATCGTAGGCACTCATCTTGTCCTTTCTCTACACAGAACCAGTGAGAGAGAAATGAATGATTGTTCCCAGCAGAATATTCACAAGGGCTGTGTCCAGTTTTAAATGTCCTCAGTGATGAGGCTTCTCAACTTAATAGATCATACTGCAATATGGCCTAAATTTTCCTGTGCTTCATTTTTATACAATTAGTCAGAGATGATGGAGATGGTGTGTGCATGCGTATTCAGAACTCACTGCACTTTGTCAGGGAGCTTATGACAGCTGTCCTTTGAAGCCAAATGATCCAATGTTGCACATTCTGGTGCATGAAGTTGCATCACAATTCTGCCACACAATGTCCTACGAGAGCAACCTCCCACCTTAAAGTGGGACGAAACTGGTCCAGCCCATTAAAAATGTGGTGATATTAATGCAAATAACATTAAAACACCAAATTTATTAAGGGCTGCTAAAATAATCTTGCTAAACAGAAACATTACAGAATTCTAAAGTGATCATCTAAAACATTGCAAGTATCAGAGGGTAGCCGTGTTAGTCTGTATCTACAAAAACAAGGAGTCTGGTGGCACCTTAAAGAATAACAGATTTATTTGGGCATAAGCTTTCGTGGGTAAAAACCTCACTTCTTCAGATGCATCTGAAGAAGTGAGGTTTTTACCCACGAAAGCTTATGCCCAAATAAATCTGTTATTCTTTAAGGTGCCACCAGACTCCTTGTTTTTGTAGATACAGACTAACACGGCTACCCTCTGATACTTGCAATGTTTTAGATGATCACTTTAGAATTCTGTAATGTTTCTGTTTAGCAAGATTATTTTAGCAGCCCTTAATAAATTTGGTGTTTTAATGTTATTTGCATTAATATCACCACATTTTTAATGGGCTGGACCAGTTTCGTCCCACTTTAAGGTGGGAGGTTGCTCTCGTAGGACATTGTGTGGCAGAATTGTGATGCAACTTCATGCACCAGAATGTGCAACATTGGATCATTTGGCTTCAAAGGACAGCTGTCATAAGCTCCCTGACAAAGTGCAGTGAGTTCTGAATACGCATGCACACACCATCTCCATCATCTCTGACTAATTGTATAAAAATGAAGCACAGGAAAATTTAGGCCATATTGCAGTATGATCTATTAAGTTGAGAAGCCTCATCACTGAGGACATTTAAAACTGGACACAGCCCTTGTGAATATTCTGCTGGGAACAATCATTCATTTCTCTCTCACTGGTTCTGTGTAGAGAAAGGACAAGATGAGTGCCTACGATTTTTTCTTCTCTAATTTCTCTGGGATTCAGCTCAGTTCCCCTCCTCCCTTC